>NC_058102.1:38194318-38497348 GCF_020171115.1 Neogale vison | reverse complement strand
TTTGTGCCAGGTCAACACAGTCCTTGCAGTGTGCCAAAAATTATTTTTCAGCTTCAGATGATTGCCTTAATATTCAGAAAAGAAGTAAAATATCAACATGGGAAGGCACTTAAGCCCAAGGAATTTTGGAACACTGGGATTACATGGAAACTCACTTGGAGAACCAGTCTCCCAAATAAATTATTTTCACTAGTCCTGTGTCAAATGACCCTAATCCGTGAATGTTATTTTATGATCTTAAGCAGATTACCTGTTGTCATTATAGGGTTAAAGAAATACACAAAATACAAAATGAGAGTGGCTGCCTCAACCCATGTTGGAGAAAGTTCTTTGTCTGAAGAAAATGACATCTTTGTGAGAACTCCAGAAGATGGTAAGAATATCAGGTGCAATTTTAATTAAAAAAAAAAAAAAGTAGTGTCGCATGCTTACTGCTGTCTACCTTATGTTCTCTAGTGGCTGAAGCAATTAGCATGGAAAAATACAATATTTAAAATTTTGTTTTCATCTCCCAGAGCCAGAATCATCACCTCAAGATGTTGAAGTTATTGATGTTACTGCAAGTGAAATAAATTTGAAGTGGTCACCACCTGAGAAACCCAATGGGATTATTATTGCTTATGAAGTGCTGTATAAAAATATAGATGCCTTGTTTATGAAGAACACCTCAACCACAAACATAATCTTAAGGGACTTAAAACCTTACACCCTCTACAACATTTCTGTCAGGTCATATACCAGAGTTGGTCATGGCAATCAGTTATCTTCTTTACTCTCTGTAAGGACATCTGAGACTGGTAAGTTGTGTATTTGTTGTATAATAATACCTAGTAATGAAGTAAACATGGCTGACAATTGTCATATTGTTTATATCTTCAGTAACCTACAATCTCTCATTCTTTTTTATATAATCTAGAAATTTATTTGTTTTTTTTTCTGGTAAGGTGTGGGAAAAGGGCTTGCTGTGTCGATTGTTATGTCTTATTTACATATATGGGAATTCCAAAATAAGGTCAGCGAATTTTTCAAATGCAAGACCTTGAGAGACCAAGGAATCTTTCAGTGTACCTGTAAAATAACGACGTGCTTGCAAATTCAGTAAAAGCAGAGCACACTCATAAGAACAGAGTTCTGTACTCCAAAAAGGTATGTGTATAGAGAGGTGCAGAGTGGGAGCATAGGAAGGGCATGCCTGGTTGAGGTTTATGGAAGAGGTAGCATCTGACCTAGATCTTGAAGAGTAGGACAGAATGGATGTTATTGAAGTTGTTGAGTAGGCAGGGAGGGGAATATCTTATCTAAAGGAAATCATGGAAGCAAGGAATTATACTCTTGGGTTTCAGTTTCAGTGCTACCAGAACAAATAGCATAAGGTAGACATTCTGCTTGATGATCTTAGTTTATTGTTATGTTATGTTTATAATCATATATTGGAGCATCACTCTTAAGCCAACTTTATAATTTATGCCAAGAATTAATAACTAAGTGTAAAGTTACTGGTTGATTCCTACTTTAAAAAAATTAAATATTTATTGACTAGCTACTGGCTGAACCATGTGGAATTACCATTCCTATGGGTTCAGCTTAAGTGGTCACAGATCAAGAATACCTTATCTTCATGATTATCTACAGAATAATCTTTTTTGTTGGCTAATTATTACATGCATGCAATCTTTTACTTAGTATTGAATAAGTAAATTTAATTTTCATTTTACTATTTCTTAGATGAGCTTAATTCCAAGGTAAGGATAATAAACTTAAATGAATATAAGAATTTAATTTGACATGTAATTAAAAATGAGAATATTAGTTTTGAAAGGGATCTTACAAAACACACAGAACTCTTTATTTTATAGATGGGGAGACCCTAGAAATGCTTTAGCAAAATGACTCAAAAATCAGAGTAGATGAGAAGTAACGTTAGGACTTGGAGGTAAGCCTCCTGAGCTAGTGATAAAAGTAGAGAGAGGAAGGAAACAACTTGTGCCTGGGCTCACTAGCTCACCCATTTGTGTGGGTTTGGGTCATTTTGACACTAGACTCTTCAGAAGCAAAACAGACCAAATAATAGGGCATAGTGTTCAGTGTCCATACTTCTAATTCTAACTCTCTGTCCTAAAGTGTCTTACTTTCAACATCTTTTCATCCTTCATTCTAGATGGAAATGGTGGACAATGAAATCTACATTATTGACTTTCCCCATAATATCTGTGGAACTTCTGAGCCACCAACTTTAACTCTTTTTGCAAAAGAGGAAGCTAGAATGTTAAGTAGTCTCAAGGTGTCATTTGAAGGAAAATGTACTCAAGAACAATTATCTATTCCCAAGCCTTCATGTTCTTATTAAATACAATGAATTCATCCTCTACTGTTGTTATAAAAAAAAAAGAGCCTATTTTTCATTATTGTTTCAGGAGAAATTGAGAGATTGGTTAGTGGTGTGTTAATGCTGCTAGCTTCAAATTAAGAATAAATTTTTTGTGCACATACTTTATCTTGTTTGGGGAATCAGTTTACTTATGCTTGGGAGTAAAATATTCTGTGTTCAAGCAGAAAAGATTAATCTGAGGTGGATCTCATGGGTGTGTGTGTGTGTGAAAGAGAAACTGTGATTGTGTGCTTTTTAAGTATAGAATGTATAGTTTGCAAACAAATAAGATTAATTCATGTTTTCTTATACTCAGGATTCAGTAATCACATAAGGAACTTGAAGTTCTCATACAGATTACCTTTTGGTGATCTTTATTTTTCTCTTTCCCTTTTTAAGATCTAACTTTCTTTGTGGTTAGTCTTTAACAAAATACCTTGAATATGTCTGGTGTGGAGTAATAACCACTAGTGGATAGCATCTTAGATGTTGACCAGAATTTTGTGTAAGACCCTATAGATTTATTTATATTAATGAATAGAATTAAAAAAATTTTCTACATGTCATTGTAATTGTGTATGCCAAACAACAATCTTTTGGCATACTAAAAATTACATGTCACTTCCTGTTTTAGGACCATCATGAGCAAACTTTTCTTACTTTTATTTTTTAAATAGACTCAACTTACTTTCAACGATTGTAATAATTTATTTTTTATTCATTAGTTATCTATTTTACACAATACTTTTCCAATTTGATACACTGTGTTAGTTCAGAAAACTCTAAGTCCATCATTACTCTCCAAAATCAGTAAGCCATCAGGTCTGTCTTCTTCATTTTCCCTGAATCCTACACTGGTTATCCCTAAGGATAAATGAATAAAAATGCATAGAATATCAGCCTGGGGTCAGGGATGTATATTTATTTTCTGACTACTGGTAGTAGGCAGACAACTCCAGAGGGACAACTTAGTAAGTTTCAATGAGAATTTTTCAAAATCAGAAGTCATAATGAGTTATGAAGTTCAGGCATTGTATTACTAACTCCTTTTATTCTTGCCATTAAAGAGCTATTCAATTCAATCTTGTTTTGCTTAGCTGTGAATTTCTCTCTTGCTTTTAAATATATTTTACGTCATGTTGAATGTATTATTCATGGCCTGAACAGGTTTTCGTGGATTCATGCATTGTGGATATAGCAGTAAGACAGAATCCCTACCGTCCTAGAACTTAATATTTTAGATGTTTCACAGAAAATAAATCAGTAAACAAGTAATATATATGACTTCGGTAGTGTTAAATTCTAGTAAGAAAAAAAAAAACAGGGAAAGAATAGAGAGTTATTGACTAGTAAACAGACTGTTTGAGGCAGAGGACAATTATATTGGCCCAGAGAGAGTAACAAATGTATAAGAGTAAATTAGATGAGCATAAAAAATAAAAATGCTCCAGAAGAAGGAATAGCAAAAGCCAGGTCCTCAAATGGGAAGATACTTGTGTGGTTGAAGAAGAGCAGAGTATTTCTGTCATTTGAGTACTAGGAATTATGGGAAGAGAATTAGCAGATGAGGAGAGACAAGCTGGCAAAGGTAGACTGTGCAGATTCTTGGTGTCATTCTAAGAGGTTTGGAGTTTAATTTTAATGAGTAGCTATTGAAGAATTATGACAAGAACATGATATGATTTGTAATTTTGGAAGGTCATTACTCACTATATTGGATTTGGGAATGCAGAGAAAAACACAATTACTTACTAGGTATTTCATTTGAATATCTGCGTGAATGACGCTACCATTTACTGAGATAGGGAAGTCTGGAGAAGAGGTCAGCTTGGATGAAATTCAGTTCTGTTTTGAACATGTTTTAAATATCTGATTACATGTTATTAAGGCAATTGGATATGTAACTTTGAAACTCAGGGAGAGGATTCAGGGTTGAATATACAATTTGAAGTCAAGGGATGAGATAAAGTCACCTCAGGGGGCATGTAGATAGAAATGGAAAGAAGCAGACACCTATGTTCTGAGGCAATATAACCTATAGACTTGGGGAAGTCAGAGAGGAGTTAGTCAAGGACTAATCAGAGGTGGGTTGTGGTGAGGTAAGAGGAAAATCAGAAGATTGTGTCTTGTAATGCAAGTGAATAAAGATTTTCAAGTAGAAGAAATCTATTTCCTGTGCCAAATACTGCTGCCAGTGAAGTAAGTAAATGAAGTGAGTAAAATGAGGGCATACAACGGAGTGGTTTAGCATTATGGAGATCACTCGTGACTTCACGACAGCAGGTTTCATGGAAAAAATGAAGGAAAATGCCTGACTAAATAAAGTAAGACAAAGAATGACAGATTGAAAAAGTGGAGAAAATGAGGAAAGCTGACTTTTGAGCAGTTTTGATATGACATGGAGGCCAGAATGGAGCAATATTTGAAAGGAAAAAGGGAGTCAAGTGTCTTTTTTCTTTTGCTGTGATATAACATGTGTATGTGTGTTCACATGGACACAATATAGAAATAATTCAACAAAAAGAAAAATCAATAACACAACAGAGAGGGAATAACTTCAATTCTAAAACCTCTGACCAGATAAGATAGAATGGAATCTAGCAAAGAAATGGGGGGCTAGCCAAATTTCCATCGACTGTTGAATGGATAAAGAAGATGTATTTTCATACAATGGAATGCCACTCAGCCATCAAAAAGAATGAACCCTTGCCATTTGCAATGACATTGATATAGCTAGAGAGCATTATGTTAAGAGAAATAAGTCAGTCAGAGAAAGACAAATACCAATGCATGCAGAACTTAAGAAACAAAACAGATGAACAGAGGGGACAAAAAAGAGAGGAAAACTAGGAAGCAGACTCTTAACTATAGAGAACAAACTGATGGTTACTGGAGAAGAGGTTAGTGGAGAGATAGGTTAAATAGATTAAGGAGGGCATATGTGATGAGCACTAGGTGTTGTATGTAAGTGATGAAGAGCTACATTCTACACCTGTAACTAATATTACACTGTATGTTAATAAACTGGAATTTAAATAAAGACTTAAAAGAAGAAATAAAAATAAGTGCTGAGCTGTGTCTTGGAAGGGAGTTAGGAGAGAAAACAGTTAAAGGAAAGTCAGTAGAAGGAAGATAATGCTGTTCTCTCCTGAGTGTTTTTATTATCTCAATGAAGTGGGAAGCAAGTTTTTCAGCTTTGAATAAGAAGTGGGGAAGATTTTTGGATGTTTGTGGACAGAGAAGATGGTGAAAACATACTTAACAGAGTTGTAGACGGAACTGACAAAAGTAAATATAGGCTGCTGGGAGGTAGAGATGATTCATTTGAAATTTGAGGTTTAAATTTAAATGAAGCTTGTTAGCCTAGAGTTTTGTTTTCTTTCGATATTTTCAGCTGTTCATTGCAGATCTGGAATTAGCACTGAGCTCAGTTTAACTCAAATCAGAATTTTGCTGGAAAGCCAGATGGAAACAGAAGGAGCTGATGGAGATTACTAGGGGCTGGTTGTGGAGGTAAGGCTCTGGCCTGAGTGAGTAGGGAGATGAGGACATAGAGGCGGCGATGAACAACGAAATTATGATGAGGGTCGAAGGTCTGTTGGATCGTCAGAACAAAGGTCAGTAAGCTAGAAAGGTAGGAGGTGTTGCCAAAGAAAGGAATATTGGTAGTGATGGGTAAAGACTAGGTTGTGGTTATAACCACAAAAGCTACTGGTTAAAGTAAGGTGGAGGAAAACTGGAATTATGGAGATCAAGGAATATAGAGTCTGGGGAATTGGGTAGATCATTTGCTTTGACATTGACATCTCTTAAGAGTGGTAGAGAGGAAGTCAGTCATACAAGTGACAATTTGTTTTTTCCTTTTTAAGTTTTTTTTTTTTCCTTTTTAAGTTTTAATTTTAATTCCAGTTAGTTCACATGCAGTGTTATATTAGTTTCAGGTGTGCAATACGGCGATGCAGCACTTCACGCACTATCCGGCGCTCGGCACAGGAAATCCCCATCACCTATTTCCCCCCTCTCCCCACCCTCTTCCCCTCTTAGGTGATAATATTTTTTTTTAAAGATTTTATTTATTTATTTGACAGAGAGAAATCACAAGTAGACAGAGAGGCAGGCAGAGAGAGAGAAAGGGAAGCAGGCTCCCCGCAGAGCAGAGAGCCCGACGTGGGACTCGATCCCAGGACTCTGAGATCATGACCTGAGCTGAAAGCAGCGGCTTAACCCACTGAGCCACCCTAATGGGGTGCCTGACTGGCTCAGTTGGTAGAGTATGCAATCTTTTTTTTTTTTTTAAAGATTTTATTTATTTATTTGACAGAGAGAAATCACAAGTAGGCAGAGAGGCAGGCAGAGAGAGAGAGAGGGAAAGGTGATAATATTTTTAAGATGTTTGAAGAAGTTTGACTCTTAAGGAGGGGTAGCGCTAGAGCTTGTCAGGTAGAAGGAAGGAGAAAACAATCCAGATATGGCAAAGAGTGATAAATCCAGCTACTGAACTCCCAGGTCCTATGGTTTTAGGGATTGTAGGAAAAAAAAAAAAAAAAAAAAAAGACTGCCTGTTACCCAAGAGTGCTAAGTTGAAGCTGAGTTCTGTCTGAGAGGATCGATATGTTTAGTTGCTTTTGAATAACAGCAACTCCCTCACAGATTCATTTTAACTTAAATTCTGAAGTGAAGTTTTTCAGGTAGCATGGATTTCAGCCACATACGCTCTTAGGGATAGGCTTGCAGTTCAAAACTGCATCATTTTTCTTTCTTTTTTTCATCTAGTGTGGAATAAGAAAAAAAAATCTTCTCTGCCCTCTTTTCTGTGGTGGTTTTACTTCCCACTCCCTCCTCCCTGAGGGTGGACACACCACACTGCACAAGATCACACTGAATTCTGGGGCATTCTGCAGAATAATTCAAGTTGCCCTCTGGAGTTGTCCAGTAGAGTGGTTGAAATTCTGTGCTTTTGGTCTTCCAGCTTCTTATACAGGGATATTCCTTACTCTGCTCTTGGCCCAAGGCTTTCTCTTCTTTATCTGGCATTCCACACAGCTGTTAATGCAAAAACATCGCCAGGATTGGCCAGTCCTCTCTAAGACAAAGCTGGCTTTCCTACCAGCTTCTGTTTCAGGATACCCATTTTAACTTTGTTTTTTGTTTATTTTTTTTCTTTTGTTTTTTGGCTACCACAGATTTCTGACTTTCTTGTAAAGTTTGTTTTGGTTTTTATTTTTATTTATTTATTTATTTGACAGACAGAGATCACAAGTAGGCAGAGAGGCAGCCAGAGAGAGAGGAAGGGAAGCAGGCTCCCTGCTGAGCAGAGAGCCCAATGTGGGGCTCGATCCCAGGACCCTGGAATCATGACCTGAGCCGAAGGCAGTGGCTTAACCACTGAGCCACCCAGGCTCCCCTGTTTTAATTTTATGAAGAGTTTTAATTGTTTTAATTAAGATAGTCATTCAGTTTTAGGGTACCTGTTTCAATATTTACCAGAGTCAGAATCCCACATGTAGTAATAGTATTTGAATGTGTGTAGAGAACCATTTTACAACCATTGGATTCAATATAATAAGGCATTAGTAGATACATAAAACTAGTATTTTTTTATTTTTTATTTTTTTAAAGATTTTATTTATTTATTTGACAGAGAGAGATCTCAAGTAGGCAGAGAGGCATGCAGAGAGAGAGAGAAGGAAGCAGGCTTCCCGCTGAACAGAGAGCCCAGTGCGGGGCTTGATCCCTGGATCCCGAGTTCATGACCTGAGCCGAAGGCAATGGCTTAACCCACTGAGCCACCCAGGCCCCCAAAACTAGTATTTTATCAATGTTATTTTGTATCCTTGGAAGACTGGTTTGCTGCTCAGTCCTCCTGTACAATATTATAACTAGGAGAGGCTCCTTGCCTTATCATACATCTTGTTTTATACCCAAACTAATTATTAATCTTTTATATATTATCAATATTAATGAAAGGCAGAATTGATTTTTAGGTGTTTCTCAAACTTCTTTCTTGCATCTGTGTGTTCTGCAGTGATAGAAAGTTCAATACCATCTCAAGTATTTTAATAAAAATATCATCTTATAAGCATTGTTCTGTAGAATCAGAAGATGAAATTTTCTTTTGAGATGTAATTCTTACATAGTTGTAACTGTATAAGTTTTGTATCTCTTATTCCATTTAGGATGTTCTTATATACACATCCTTGTGCACTTGAGTGAAGACTTCAGCAAAATTTTCATTTTTTTTCCAGAATACATTTTTAGGATGGAATTATTTTATGCATTTATGTTTTTGTTTTTTCCCAGTGCCTGACAGTGCACCAGAAAATATTACTTACAAAAATATATCTTCTGGAGAGATTGAGCTGTCTTTCTTTCCCCCAAGTAGTCCTAATGGAATCATACAAAAATATACAATTTATCTCAGGAGAAGTAATGGAAATGAAGAAAGAACTATAAATACAACTTCTTTGATCCAGAGCATTAAAGGTAAAAATAATATGTAGTGTTGGGCCTTTACACTAATATTGATAGTGGGCACAAAATATCGGCTTGCTTTTATATTATAAATGGTAAATATGATTAGTTTTATTCGGGGTAGGACAGTTCTGGCTTTTTAGTTAAATAAACTAGGAGTTTATTATAGTCACATGAAAGAATACTTTAAGTCAATCCTATTGACTTAAATCCTTCCTTTTTCTTGTCATATTATCCTATATCATTTTGTCTTTGTAATAAGACTTACTATTTGAAAACACTTCATTTTCATTTAGTTTTTACTTTTGGAATATTAGGTCATTTCATAGTTTGCCTCTTGTGTATTACTAAAGGATATTTTGTAAGTCTTATCTATTTACTTTCTTTTTAGGACTGAAGAAATATACCCAGTACAAGATTGAGGTGTCTGCTAGTACACTTAGGGGTGAAGGAGTGCGAAGCGAGCCCATAAGTGTACTGACTGAAGAAGACGGTAAATATAGTAGTGGATACATATATTTTGAATCCATCACATTTCAAAAAAAGTGTGTATATAAAATGGAGGTATAACATAAAAATTCTATAAGACTTGGGTTATTTGTTGTGTGTCATGCCAGCATTAGAGAGATTTCATGTCACAGTTAAAGAAGCTAGCAAAGTTAGATTGCAAAGTTAGATTTATGTTAAAAAAAAATCGGGTATAAAATGCTCTTTTTTTTTTTTTTTATTCTGAAGTCATCCTTGCTCTGTAAGAAATCAGCAGTATTTTTTTCATGGGAATTTTTAAGGCTAAAATTTTGGTTTGAATGGTTTGAACATCAGCTACTGTATATTATGACTGTTTTTCAACTTTAATGTTCATATGAATAGACATTTATATCAGTTTTGTAGTGGATTCTGTTATGTCAACCTGCAACCTTTTTTACTATATTAGGATTAGCTTGCTAATGAGTTCAGGCCAGTTTCCAGGTTTCTCTACATAATTTGCCAAGATGCTATTCTTGAATGTTAATAGCCTTCATATTGAATATTTAAACATGTCTTTTCCTAACCTGAATAAAATCAACTTTACTACTGAGACCACTTTACACAGGTACCTCACCAAGTTCTAGGCATATATCCTGCTAGGAAAATTACTTTTGAGGGATATATTTGGGATTTGGATTTGCATTTTATGTTTTATACATTGTATATATTTGAGACTGTTATTTATATTTCTGCAAAGGGAAGTCCTGTTTTCATGAGGGATGTATCATAAGTGTTTGTAGGGTATCTTCCTCCCCACTTTCAAATTTTTCCATCCTCAAGTTTGCTAGCATTCTGTGGATGTTCAGATCTAATCATTCACCAGGACAAAATATGCATTATATACTTCAAGAAAAAGGAAGGATTTTTTCTGCATTGTTCTTATTTTATTAAAAATGACGGTCTTCGGAGCCTTCTTCTCCATTTCAGGTTCTTCCCTATTTTTGCCTCCATCAAATTACTTCATCAAAGCATCCTGGTGGGCCGCTCTGTTTATCCCAGGTTCTAAATACTCTCATGGGTTGGTCTTCCTTTGTCATTGCATCTCCTAACTATGCTAATTTCTCCATCAAAACTCACTTGTTCAAATTTTCATTTTTTCATAGTTGAATTCTTTGTGCTGAAAGAAAGTAAAAATTAATAAGTAAATCCTTCCCAATGGGACAATTGTTAAAGACTGGGGCATGGGTGAGGTTGGCTCTTTTTTCCATCTTAGATAATGCCTACGAAAGATGTACTGAACCATTTATGCAATGTCCCTGTGAACATAGTACTCACTTTTTTTTTTCTAATTTAATAAAATAGTCCTGATGGTAAGAATTTGAGGTCTATATGAAGAACCTAAACCAGTAGTAAACATATATGCTGAGCTGACAAGAGTTATGTTTTTTACCACTTAAGTCAATAGTTCCAAACTATACGGTGTATCTGAATTATCTGGACTGCTAAACATCATGGTATGTCATCATAGTGAATTTACCATCTGAGTCCTTGGCCAAGTCATCAGTATATTTGCTAATGAAAAAGGTGAAGAACAGACCCCTTTATTGAAAAATTTTAGCCAATCAAGAATGGATAAATGACTGAGAAACTTTGCTTTCTTGAGTATTAGGTGCTCTTTGCCCTCATGAAACTTGTGGTTTAGTGGAAGAGATCTAAATTGGATTTGTGTGTAGATGAATCATCTTTGTAGCTTTAGTCACTGGTTTAAATATTCCCCCAAGTAATTCCTAAGGACAAAAGAGGAATTTTAGTTACTCTGAGGCATCAGAGGAAGAGTAGCTAAGGAAGGTCCACCGAAACTGGGACCTGAGGGAAGTGAGTGAAGAGGGAGGATGAGAGATAGGAAAAGCCCCAGCAGCTAGAGGGAAGAGGAGTCTTATGCATGCCCTTCTCACTTATTCTCATATGCTCTGTCATGATGGACTGGAGAGATTTCAAAAGATATTGCATGTGTGGGTACCTGGGTGGCTCAATGGGTTAAAGCCTCTGCCTTTCGATCACGTCATGATCCCAGGGTCCTGGGATGGAGCCCCACATCAGGCTCCCTGCTCAGTGGGGAGCCTGCTTCCTCCTCTCTCTCTGCCTGCCTCTCTGCCTACTTGTGATCTCTGTCAAATAAATAAATAAATAATCTTTAAAAAGAAGATATTGCATGTATGTATTCTAATTTCCTTCTTTCTTTCTTTAAAGTAAATTTAATTTTTTTAACATTTATTTTATGACAGAGTTTGTACCTCTTAATCTCCCTCACCAATTTCATTTTTTTAAATTGTGCTTCAGAATACAAATGCCAAAATGATAGTACATATTTTGTTTAGCTAGACTGGTAATTGTATTTAGTTAGCAACAAAAAGTTTTACATAAAAAAGGAAAATACCGAAGCATATCCTGAAATTAAAAATAAAACACTCAGAATTATCTGATATTTGACATAAAAGCCTGAAAGCATATTATAGAATAGAAATGTTTAGTTACAACATATTATGTTCAAAATCAGTACTATTTTTGATGGAAATCCTTTTTTTCCAATAATAAAAAAAGTTAAGTTTGCGAAGATGTTAGTAAAAATATCATAGGCTTTTGTTTTGACAAATGACAGAGTTCTCAGAAGTAATTCATATCTTGGGAAACAGACATTTCCAAGTGATATATGGATTCTTGTGATAATCAATATTTGATAGCATTTTTATTGTAGTGCTTGTGAGAATACCAAATGAAAATACGAATACAGCTGTCACCATTATTCTTTAGAATTCATCTCATAAAACTTTTCTCTGCTCAATAATTTTTTTGTTGTTGGAAAGTTGTTGTTTCCAAAATAATGAAAACACACATACACACATACAAGCATATGTACACCCACAACTCTAGCTGAGATTATTCAGAAAATCAAAAATTAAAATAATTCAAGTAGTGTTTTCTCCAAATTATTACAAAAAGTGATGTGCATGTGTGCTAATATATATATTAAGACTGTTCCAAGATCTGAACAAATTCTTAAAACTTCTATTAGCTACCTATGAGTTCACTTTCCATTATAACTATAACAATGATAAAAAAAAGTTTTAATGATTTATACCCTCCTGTATGCAAAAAGTTGTATATTAATCTTCTAAGACAGTACTGTGGTGCTATACAGTAGCTGAGAAATGCCATTCTAAATGTTTTATCTAAATGTGAATATAGGGGCGCCTGGGTGGCTCAGTGGGATAAAGCCGCTGCCTTCGGCTCAGGTCATGATCTCAGGGTCCTGGGATCGAGTCCCGCATCGGGTTCTCTGCTCAGCAGGGAGCCTGCTTCCATCTCTCTCTCTCTGCCTGCCTCTCTGTCTACTTGTGATCTCTGTCTGTCAAATAAATAAATAAAATCTTTAAAAAAAAATTAAAAAAAAAAATAAATGTGAATATAAACTTGGTTAAGAAGGTTGCTAGTAATTTTTTTAGTGATTGTACAGTGCAGAATGGCTAAGGTATTTGAATCCTTATGTTGTCACAGCAGAATTAGAAGCAGACCCTAACCTGTCCATGTTCTTGTTTATGTGCCACACTGGTTTTCTTTGTCACCATTCAATCTTGAAGACTCAGTGAACAAATTTTGATACTATTTTACAGTTTAAAGCAAGTGAAATTGAAGAATGTAGTTTTTATTCATGAGGTCAGTCATTTTAACTGCTCTCTCCGTGTTATGCTTATCACTTTACCACTTCTTGAATGTGTGATTTTTTCCCCATCTCTTTTTATTGTTTGAGGAGCATTTTTACTACGTACTATATTTATTCACCCCAGTAATTTTATTTTTACTAGAGGATGATAATTTACCAAGATGTACTTGAACAGTAGGTGAATCACTGTGACATAATCCTTGTTCTTTTTTCTCATGAAATATTTTTTTCCATTGAATCACAGAAACAGATGTTCTAACGCCACCATGCAAAATCTCTTTTTATCATCTCATTTTGAAAGTAAACAATTAGTCTCCCATGCTCATGGAGAAAGGCACTGTACCTGATTTCATTTACCAGAACGTTTGCAGTGAAAACTTTGGGTATTTCCATTTTAGTGTTCTCTTATATATGTTTAATAAAATGTATTATCCTCACCCTAACTTTTCAGCTCCTGATTCTCCCCCCCAAGACTTCTCTGTAAAACAGTTGTCTGGTATCACGGTGAAGTTGTCATGGCAACCACCCCTGGAGCCAAATGGAATTATCCTCTATTACACAGTTTATGTCTGGTAAGAAACTTCTTTCTTTTTTGGAAATAGTTCTGAGAACAAGTATTAATCTGTAACATAATAGGAATGTAGTTTTTTTATTTTAGAATGTGATGCTACATTAAGAACCTGATTGTTAATAAGCTAGTTAATATGTTTTTTTTAAAGAAACAAGTCTTTCCCATACTACGCAAAAGGTCCAACCATAGTCAAACAATATAATTTTTGTACCTAAAAACGTATATATCATGCATAATTATACTAAATTTCTGCTCTTAAAAGCCATTGACTAATCAACTTATGTGTACAAGCATATAATTTTAAACTCAGTTTTACACAAATATTCTGTATATCACTGCTTTGTTAAGTTTCTTTGAGCAGAATGATTTTAACTAAAATTTAACTGAAAGATATTTCTTCATAGATCTGTTATTTACAGCCAGTTTTCCAATGAAATTGAAGCAGTGCATCTATTTTTTTTTTCTGATCACCTTTACCCTGATTACCTATTCATGTGTCAGTTGTGTAAATGATTAAGTACATCACATCAGTTCACATCAGTTAACAACATGGCTCTACTGCTTCATGAAAACCCAGTAAATAAAAATCCTCACTTTGAGCTAATGAAAATCCTTTGCAAAGATTCACCAGGTAATATTTCCCAGTGGATTTTAAATATTTCAACTCAGAAAATACAATTTATATAATACAGAACATAGGCATTTCTTACCTTTATATTCCTGACTTGAAGGTCCAACACTGAGAGGCTATGATGTTTTAAAGAAGTCTACTCTTCTCTTTCCTAAATTAAGACTTTTCTTTCCCTAATATCTCTTTAAACCCTTTGCATACCACTCTTTAGGGCTACATTTCCCGTTTTTTTTCATTGCTTGATTCCTAGTCATTTTGCCTAGTCATGAAAAAATTGAGGGTGACGTGAGAAATATCAGTAGGAAGAGAAGCAATGAGAAGAAGGTAACCATTCTCCTCTGTGGCCCAGTTCATTCATTATCAATTTTTCATTACTTCATTCAACAAAACTGATAAAGTGCCTGTATACCAATGAAGGAGACATACATATGCCTCCTGCTGTCAAAGAGCTTACATTCTTAAAGTGGACTAATATCCCAGAAACAAACAAATGAAGGAAAGTCAGAGGAAACAGAACTATTTTTGATGGGATGCTTGAGGAAATCATTTCCAGAGTTCACAGTCTGGATGACAAGCTTTTTATCAAATGAAGATCTACAAGGTGGAATTTATCAAGAAGAGAGAACATCAGCTGTATAGGCTCTGTGAGGAAACACAATTTGTTATTTTGAAGACCAGAGATGTCAGTGTTGTTTGGGGGGTTAGAGAGACAGGGTCATACTGAGAGGTTGAAGGCAGCCAAAGGTCAGGAGCTAAGCCACAAAAAGGATATGATTTTTAAAATTTTAACTGTAATGAGAATTATTGGATAATTTTAAGCGCTTTGGATACTTTATGGAGAAAGAATTGTAGAATTGTAGATAGCAAAACTGTTAGCAGGGATAGTAGCTAGGAGACTATTTTAGTGGTCTGGGCAATAGATGTTACTGACAATGGACAGAAGTGGGTAGCTTTTTTCTACATTTGAGAAAGAAAGTTGACAGGACTTGGAGATACATTGGATGTGTGGATAAAAAAGAGAGATGAATCAATGATGACTTTTAGACTTTTGAATCAAGAATGATGACTTTGAGATTTTTGACACCATTTTATTGAGTTAGAAAAAATGGAAGTGAAATAAGTTAATAAAAGCGAGAATCACTTTAAGATTTTATAACTGGGGTTTCTGGCTCATGCTGTAGGGACAATCTCATCCCTCTATATAGTGTTCATGCTATGTAAATTCAACTTCCCAGTGGTACATTCTCTCTCCTCTTTTGAGGTGTGTCTCTTTTCTTTCTCACTTAGTAAGATGTATTCTAGGTGCAAGGGAAGCCCACTGAAAGTGGGGTCAGGGAATCTCGAGTCTGTGGATATTACGGCTCATCTTACCTGGTTTTTTTGGGAATTGCATTGTTGCTCACCTCTAGTCATCGCTTCTAGTTTCAAGCTTCTGATTTTCTGTTTTATCCTTGATCCAACTTCAGGCTTATTCTAGTGCCCTTGCTTTCTTAGCATTCCTGTCTTAACCTTCAGGTAGCCAGATGCTGTCACTAATTTGTAGTGGGCAGGATTGCAAAGGTGACTTCCACATCCTTCCATAGCTCCAGATGATCTACTAGAGGGGCTTTTAGATCTTGTGAATATGGTGGCATACTGAAGACAGATTTTGTAAGAGGCTTGTCATTTTTCTCTCCATCCTGAGAAGGAACAAGCCCTTCTTACTGTCATTCGGAGTTATTCACAGAGACACTGAGTCAGAGAAGCTGCTCCTAGGATCAGCTGAGAGTTTAAGATAGCAGAATTAGGGTGGTCAATAGATGGGGCATCCGCCAAGAGAATCACCTCCCTCCTTTGTTATAGAGGGAGCCAGAGAACTCCTTTTAAGACCTTGAAATATATCCCCAGCTGTAGGATGACTCCAAAAGAAATACTTGAGTACACCCTGGATCACAGAAAATTCATCAACACCAGCAAATAGTCAAAAAAAGCAAAGCATCAACTAGCCAACAATATTAAGACTCTTGTAGGGAAAGAAATCCTTGAGCCAGGGCTGCTGTATCATCTGTCAGGAACAGGCTACTGACATGTATTTTACTGCTGATTGCCTGTCTGAGTCTAGGATGTTACTGAAAATTTTATATGTATATTTTACTGAGCAGGCAATAGCTCAGCCTCTCCATTCAGAAAGTTGCCCTTCAGTAAATAAGACACTTGGAAGTCAAAGTAGCCATGAGAATCAGGCTGACTTCACTGGTTTCATAATCCAGGGGCAGGGTTCAACTGCAGCTGCCCCACAGCCTGTTTGGAGTAAGGTGTCCTTGTGAAAAATGAACTTGGAGTCCAGTTGTGGGAATGTGGCCACTTTGTCCTGACTCGTTCAGTTAAAAAGCTGTTCCATGACTTTCGAAGTGCCTAAGTGTGTGTGTAACTTATTGGACAGCCAAGCCTGATAAAGTTGTTGGAATGAATATGTGAATCTTTCTTTTTAAGCATTAAAATAAATATTGTTTAAAGGTACATAAATTTATTAAAACTTTAAAGTTATTTCACAACTTATTGAGATTAAAAAATAAACTCTTACTATATTAACTCTAACAACCTCTAACCAAAGACCTCCCAGGAATTAGATTTGAAAGGATATAGAAAGAACTCCTTATAAAAGGTTTTAATATTATATTTTTTTGTTAAACTGGGACTTGGAACACTTTTGGAGACATGGGGTTGAATTCTGGCACTGCCTTTCAATTATCTGTGTGGTTGTCTTAAAATACTGGATAAATGGTGATATTGTTATTAACAGTGTTCCTGTTTCAGGGGTTCACATTTCTTTCATACTTCTCAGTTTCCATTATTTTGGTTGCTCCAGTAATTACCAAATTCTTTTAAAAACAACATCTTTGGATATTTCTTATTTTCAGTATATCTACAAAATCCAGACTGCCAATTTTATTCATTATAATGGGTGACTTCTCTCTTTGTCATGAATATTTCTCTATAAAAAGAGGGTGAATAACCACTACTATGTGAGTCACATTTGGTTTTTAGATGGTGTGCACAGAAATCTGCTTTAACTAATTGCATTTTTTTTCTTCCCAATTTATTTATTTTCAGAAAAACAGTATTCATTATTTTTTCACCACACCCAGTGCTCCATGCAAGCTGTGCCCTCTATAATACCCACCACCTGGTACTCCAACCTCCCACCCCTAATTGAATTTTTAAATGATGTTTCTTTTTAAACTTTGTTTTGTGTAATAGCTTTTATCAATTTATCAAAATGGTAAAGTAGCATTTTTCCCTCAGTTGTATTGATGTTATGTTTCCATGTGTCTAAATGATAAACAATCTTTGCATTGCAAGGGCAGCCACCATTAAATAAATGAATTCCCATTGAAGCAGTTGCTTTTTTAAATACACTTTGGATTGAGGTATACTATTTACTTTATACAGATTTTTATTTACTTTATATAGATCTTCCTTAATTTGCAATAAGGTTACATCTGGATAAACACCTAAGTTGAAAGTATCATTAAGTCAAAAGTGTATTTAATATACTTAACCTTCAGAATATCACAGCTTAGCCCAGCCTACCAAAATGTGTTTAGATCACCTATATTAACCTAGAGTTGGGCAAAATCATCTAACACAGACCTCCTCTACAATAAAGTGTTGAAAACATCATGTAATTTATTGAGTACTTTACTGAAACAGAATGGTCATATGGGTACAGTATCCTTGTAAGTATATTGGTTGTTGATCCTCATGATTGTGAGGCTGACTGGGAGCTGTGGCTTGCTGCTTCTCCCAGCATCACAAGAGCGGACTCTACTACATATGGCTAGCCTAGGGAAAAGGTCAAAATTTAAAATTCCAAGTACACTTTCTACTGAATATGTGTTGCTCCTCACATCATTGTGAAATGGAAAAATCCTTTATAATAACCATTGTAAGTTGGGAACCATCTGTAGTTGAACTCAACTTAGATTTGTTTAGCAATTTTGCTTCTATATTTTTAGTAAAACTTAACAGTAGTTTTCTTTTTTTGTTGTTGTTTATAAAACTTCCAGGTGAATGTCATATAAGGTATAGCTAAAAGACTGGAGTGAAAGTAATGTTGAAAATTCTAGCTTATGTACAAATTTTGGCTTTTAAATGTTTCTCATTTTCTTAGTAGTAATTTTGAATCAGTCAGTCTGACAAATGTTTATTAAACTCTGTGGGGAGATAAAAATATAAAGAAAATTTTAAAATGATTGTAGGTTAATTGGAGATAAAATATGTGTATGAAATAATTCTAAAAATATTTGCTAAGTAGTATATTAGGAAGTCAGCTTTTTAAAAAATGTCAATTGTCAAATAATTTTCCCCATAACATAAAAGTTTAACTTTGGAAATGTCCTTGTATATGCTAAAATTATACTTAGTTCTGTTGCTTCCAGTTTTCTACAATATTTCCCCCCTAATCAAATTACCTGTTTGAGCATACAATATAGATCAATAATCAGAAAGGGAAGGTTGTAAAGTTAGATTGATAAATCAGTAGAACACCTCAGTGGAAACAGTTCAATAGTCTCCCCTTAACTGGTTTTGGTTTCTGCAATATCACCTACCCACAGTCAGCTGCAGCCCCAAAGTAGATGATCCTCCTGACAAATTATCAGGGCGGTAAGAGCCTAATGCTGCCTCACCATGCCTGCGCCATTCATCTCACTTCATTTCATCATGTAGGCATTTTATCACCTTACGTCATCACAAGAACAAGGCTGAGAACAGTACAATAAGATGTTTTAAGAGAGAGAGGCCACATTCATGTAATTTTATTATGGTATCCTATTATAATCATTCTGTTGAATAATTAGCTACTGTTGTTAATCTCTTAATGTGCCTAACTTATAAATTAAAGTTCATCTTAGGTATGTATGGATGGAAAGAATATACATAGGGTTCAGAGTTACCTGTCGTTTCAGGCAGAGATCCACTGAGGGTCTTGGAATGTATCCTCTATGGATTAAGGACAATGAATATGCAGCCTTGGAGGCACATATTCATATTCAGTAGAAAGTGTACTTGGAATTTTAGTAGGCATAGGAGTGAACCGTGCCAGGATGTTGATAAGTAGTATTATAGAGATGAAATTTGGGGGTCACATTCAGCTGGTACTAACACATGTAGAGAAAGTGGTTCAATACAAGGATGCCCTTGAATTGTTTAACTTGAGGTTTCTAGGGGGATATTAAAAACTCCCATGTCAGTTCTATCTTGTTAGTTGTTTTTCTGAATGACCTAGATGAAGGTGGGTGTCAAGTCACAGACAGGCTCCTTGTGGGCCACCTGTGCTTTGCTGGACCTGTGAACCATTAATCAATTTTGATTAGAATTCTGTCAGCGTTTTACAATGACTAGATCTCTAGTAAAACTTCAGATTCCTTTGTTTCTTGCAGAAATCAGGAAGTTTGCCATATTCCCTTTGATAAAAAATCAGCTGGAGTTAAATAGAAGCTGTCTTTAGATGGGGCGTTTGCTTGACAATTTACCACAGTTCCCACCACGCCCTGTTTCAAATCCAGTCTTCTTAGTCATTTATTTTGCTTGGGTGGATCTTGAATCTTTACACCCTCAATTTGGGGGTCTTTAAATCACATTTGTGATATGTACACAGCTGGGAGAGATTGTTATTTCCTTGTATTACAGACTTAGGGAACACAACATCTTGGAAAGCTAGGCAAAAAGGCCAAGAGGGATAGTGTAGTAGTTAATATTTGGGGATAAATTTGTTTGGTTCCTTACCTATATTTCTTTATTTATTTCTCATAAAAACACCATAAAGAGAATATTATTCCCATTTTGTAGGTGTGAAAACTGAGTTCTGAGATTAAGGAGTTATTTGAGTTTACAGAGCTAGAAGATAACAGTAAGAATTCATGCCTAGGGTGGGGTACCAGGTGGTGGGTATTATAGAGGGCATGGATGCATGGAGCACGGGGTGTGGTGAAAAAATAATGAATACTGTTATGCTGAAAAAAAATAAATTAATTTTAAAAAAAAGAATTCATGCCTAGATCTGTCTTAGTTCTAAATCATACATTTCTCAAATCACTGGGAGTAAGTGCTATAACTGGCATCTGTTCTAAATACTCAGCAGTATACCTACAGAATTAGGGAAGTCTTAGTTTGATAAAAGTATTTGTGAGAAACACTAATAACCCTGTAAGCGTTATAATAAATTAAGCTTATTGCATCAACATATATGGGCTATTTCAATTAAAAAAATCACTGATTTGTTATTGGTCTGCATTAATTGATGGACTATATTCATTGTGAGAGAATAGGTACACTGTTTCATGTGCAAACCATTTGGATTGCTGGTCTCTGTCTATAGTATGTAAACAAAATAGAGCTTATTCAGGGAGGGAGGGATGCAGATGATGGAATACTCAGGATCAAGGCATGTGAGAAACTGCTGGGAGAACAGGAAGAGGTTTCAGTCAAGACTTTTAGTTTCAAGTGCCTGGACCCAACTTAAATAAGCTTAAGCAAAAATGGGAATTTATTGACACATGGCTGAAAATCCAGGATATGCTAATTGGATGTGGGAGCTCAAATAATTTCATTAGATGTGGTTAACAGTAAGAAGCTTGTGGGGATAACAGCAAAGCAACCCTGTATCTTGAGTATAATGGTTCAGGAGGAAAGCAGGAAATGATGAAGCTAGAGAGGTGGGCAGCCCAGAAACATGGATTTTTTTTTTAATTTTTTTATTTTTTATAAACATATTTTTATCCCCAGGGGTACAGGTCTGTGAATCGCCAGGTTTACACACTTCACAGTACTCACCAAAGCACATACCCTCCCCAATGTCCATAGCCCCACCCCCCTTCTCCCAACCCCCCTTCCCCCAGCAACCATCAGTTTGTTTTGTGAGATTAAGAGTCACTTATGGTTTGTCTCCCTCCCAATCCCATCTTGTTTCATTGATTCTTCTCCTACCCACTTAAGCCCCCATGTTGCATCACCACTTCCTCATATCAGGGAGATCATATGACAGTTGTCTTTCTCCACTTGACTTATTTCGCTAAGCATGATATGCTCTAGTTCCATCCATGTTGTCGCAAATGGCAAGATTTCATTTCTTTTGATGGCTGCATAGTATTCCATTGTGTATATATACCACATCTTCTTTATCCACTCATCTGTTGATGGACATCTAGGTTCTTTCCATAGTTTGGCTATTGTGGACATTGCTGCTATAAACATTCGGGTGCACATGCCCCTTTGGATCACTACGTTTGTATCCTTAGGGTAAATACCCAGTAGTGCAATTGCTGGGTCATAGGACAGTTCTATTTTCAACATTTTGAGGAACCTCCATGCTGTTTTCCAGAGTGGTTGCACCAGCTTGCATTCCCACCAACAGTGTAGGAGGGTTCCCCTTTCTCCGCATCCTCGCCAGCATCTGTCATTTCCTGACTTGTTGATTTTAGCCATTCTGACTGGTGTGAGGTGATATCTCATTGTGGTTTTGATTTGTATTTCCCTGATGCCGAGTGATATGGAGCACTTTTTCATGTGTCTGTTGGCCATCTGGATGTCTTCTTTGCAGAAACGTCTGTTCATGTCCTCTGCCCATTTCTTGATTGGATTATTTGTTTTTTGGGTGTTGAGTTTGCTAAGTTCTTTATAGATTTTGGACACTAGTCCTTTATCTGATATGTCGTTTGCAAATATCTTCTCCCATTCTGTTAGTTGTCTTTTGATTTTGTTAACTGTTTCCTTTGCTGTGCAAAAGCTTTTGATCTTGATGAAATCCCAATAGTTCATTTTTGTCCTTGCTTCCCTTGCCTTTGGCGATGTTCCAAGGAAGATGTTGCTGTGGCTGAGGTCGAAGAGGTTGCTGCCTGCGTTCTCCTCAAGGATTTTGATGGATTCCTTTCTCACATTGAGGTCCTTCATCCATTTTGAGTCTATTTTTGTGTGTGGTGTAAGGAAATGGTCCAATTTCATTTTTCTGCATGTGGCTGTCCAATTTTCCCAGCACCATTTATTGAAGAGGCTGTCTTTTTTCCATTGGACATTCTTTCCTGCTTTGTCGGAGATTAGTTGACCATAGCATTGAAGGTCTATTTCTGGGCTCTCTATTCTGTTCCATTGATCTATGTGTTTGTTTTTGTGCCAATACCATGCTGTCTTGATGATGACAGCTTTGTATTAGAGCTTGAAGTCCGGAATTGTGATGCCACCAACTTTGGCTTTCTTTTTCAGTATTCCTTTGGCTATTCGAGGTCTTTTCTGGTTCCATAAAAATTTTAGGATTATTTGTTCCATTTCTTTGAAAAAGATGGATGGTACTTTGATAGGAATTGCGTAGATTGCTCAGACACATGGATTTTTGAGGCTTGAATAAGGGTATACATATGTCTCTATCTGCCCATCTTTCAGGAGAATATGAATCTCAATATTTTATGGGATTTAAAATTTTTATTTTAGCCATGGACCCAAAGATCACACTGCTAGAGAAAATACTCCAAAGACTTTCTAGTCCTTTTTTAATAAAATTCAAACTTCTCATTCTGGCCTAAGGGATATTTACTCTCAGGGAATGAAATCTTTCTCCTTCAGCCAAAGCACAAACCCCCCTCCTATCTTCCGGTCCTTAATTCTGTGGGTCTGCTCCAAGATCATAGTTTATAAATGGTTCCCTATCTTCAACTTCATTCTCTTTTTCTTTTAATCTTATAAGTGTGTCTTTTCTGCAAAGGTAAACAGACAAGACAAAACCAAACCAAATCAACCAGCTAACCAAATGATGACAGTAAGAATAATAGCAATGACAAATGAATACCCTGCTTTTACTCAGACTCTCTCTGAAACACTATTAAGAGCTTTAGGATCATAGAATATGCACCTATTTTTGTCTTAATTAGTTTGGGGTTGTTTAATACATAATTGTGAGTCTATACAAACTCGGCTATGCAGGTAATTGTTCTAGACTAAAGCACAACATAGACAAGCAGTTTCCTTATACTGGGAAAATTTGTGAAAATCACCTGTTCATAGAAGAAGAGAGTATTTGATGGAGTCATGTATGTGGATGTTTAAATTATTATTGGAAGTGTTATTTACTGAGTGAAATGGTTAATCTAGAATATATAACAGCAGATTATAGCTTTGAAAACATAGAATGGGCAAGGGTGGATATGTCATTAGATTAGATTATCCACATGGAACAAAATACCAAATGATGAAAGTTAGAATTAAGACCACGACTTTCCAAAGGATCTCAGACCTTGTGTGGAAAACCATTCACGTCCATGCTTAGGGAAGTGGAATTTGTCTGAGTCTTCCCAGGCGGTTTTGGTACTCAGCATTCCTCCACTGGTGATTCTTGCTTACCACAATCTTGAGGGGGTAAAAGATGAGCAAAGAAAGTGCTAAACCAGACCAAAAAAATTGCTCTTATACTCTAGAATTTCTTTTATGCCCTAGAAGTCAAAATGTGTTCTGTTTTTTTTAAAAAAAATCATAACTTAATGAGGAAATAACTTTGTTTTAAAGATTACATTAATCCCATCCCAAGACATTTCTTGGTAACATTGGTGTTACCAATGAGATAGAGAGAAAAACCGCATCTTATATTTATTCAGCATGGTTTCAAGGTTATTCAAGTTATTTTGATATCTCAAATTCAAGAAAGCTTTTAAGATGTTCGAATAAGTTTCCAGAATTAAATCAGTAATATGAAAGCACTGAGTACTCCCCTCAAGTTTTTCTCAATTTGAAAATTTACACTGACTAGGAGGTTTGCCTGCTGTTGAAAGTTATCTACTTCAGAGATTAAGTATTGTTGATGATTATATTCCTTCCTTTTCTACACAGTTTATCCTTTTGGATATGTAAGACTTAAACCTGTTTTGTCAGAGAGGCCTCTATTTTTTCTCTCCCCATCCCTCTTCTACTCACAAACCTTACAAACTAACTTTCTAGTCAACAGTTTCCTGCATCTTTGGGAGTTATGCTTTATTCTCCTTTTCTAAATGTTACCAATAGATAAATTTTACAAATTTAACTTTTTTTTCACTGATTTAATTTTTTTGCTCATCAACTTTTCTTTGCTGTTAGCCACTGGTGGGTGGGATGGGGGAGGTGTTGTACTTAAAAATATCCCATTGTTATTAATGAATTGTTTTATAATTATTTACTGTTCTGTCTATTTTGAGAACAGGGGCTACATCTTACTTATATCTATTTTTAACATAGTTCCTGAATAAAGTAAATGTTCAATAAATTTTGTCAAATGTTGATTGCATGCATATCATTTCTAAATTCAGAGGGCCTGGAGAAGTATCTATCCTTTGTTTGGAGTACTAATTGGAAGTCTTTCTAATTCTAATATATAGACTATATATATAGTCTAATATAATATATAGACTAATAATTGGTCTTTCTAATGCTAATATATATTGTTTTCCATTTAAATCATTACAATAAAATTTAGAAAAGGGAATGTGTACGATATGCAAAAAAGAAAGGACCACATACATACGAAAAGATATTCTGTCTCACAAATGGTTAGGGATGTACAGATTAAATAGTTTTTTTTTTTTTTTGGTCAAGCCTGTAGTAAGTAAAAAGATTAATATCCAAACTAGTGATAAGAGTTTGCCAAAAGGTGTGTTCTCACATGTTGTAGTTGTGGCTCTGAATTATAATCATTTATAATTTGGGACAGAAACAATTTTGGAACAGTAATCATTTTTAAAAAATCAAACCATTTGAATCAATGGTTACACTACTGGGAATTTAACCTACAGAAATTCAAGTGCCGTTATGAAAAGGTATTTGTGTAAGAATGATTGCTGCATCATGATTAGTAACTAAAAGAGAGATAGAGAGAGAAAGCAGCATAAATGTTAGTTTTACAGAAGAATGGCTGAATAACTATGATACATCCGAATTAGGGAACTACAAAAAAAATAATGATATAGATTATTGTTATTGTTAATCACATAAATCATAATAAGCCAAAAACAATCAAGATACAGAAGAACACATACTTTTATAAGTGGAAATAAAAAACTCTAATGGAACAGCTAACATTCCTGTTATAATATTTTCAAACTAATAAGAACAAAACGGAGGTCTTTAAACCAAGCCAGTTAAAAACCAAAAGATGATGGCAGTGTCCAGCCAGGGTTTCTCAGGCACGGGATGGAGTGACCCATCTGAGCTGCAGGACAGCTCAGAGATTCCTCTTCGGAGGGCAGAGAGCTCAGGCGTCAGCCCAGAGGTTCATGGGTCTTTCCTCCAATCTGGCAACTGCATTAGAGCAAGGAGGATGGAGTCAGTTCCTTGGAGACAGAGCACTTCCCTCATATTTTACTTCCACGTTCTCCGTTATAGAGCAAACTCTTTATCTGGGTTCTGAATTTGTATCAGAATTTGGAATTTCAATTAAGTTTACTTATGCTCAGATATTTTTTTTTACCTTAGTCATTAAAATATCAGCAACAATCCTAAATTCCAAATGAAAAACAAACAAGCCTGAAACAGCAAGATGTATCAGTATCTGAAAAATGTTGTTAGTACTGCTTTGTCTCAGGGTAACCCAGAACAGATTTAGAAACTATGTTGGTATATGCTGAGGTGGATTATTGGTTTTGTTATTCAGTTAATTCATAAAGACTATATTCTTACTGAAATATCTGGATATATGAGACAAAATTTGCTCTGACCTGCCTTTTCCAGGTAATTGCCTCCACTCTACATTATATATGGAACATAATCAGGGTTTTTCTTATTGTAGGCATAGTCATCTGCAGTATTTTGTTAAGATCAGGGCAAGAAGGTAGTGACGCAAGGCAGAGGATAGCATTGAAAAATATGCTTGAAAAGGAATTTTTAAAATAGATAAAGTGCAATTAGATTACTTTAGCTAATTCCATAGCTTTGGAGATCTGAATTGGATTAACCATACTGCAGTGTCTAATGACCTGTGACCAATGACAGGAGTATGGAATTGGGTAGAGTTTCTGTGACAAGGCATTTCTCCGAGACTAACAGCCACAGCATTAAGTTCTAAGAGCCCCCTCCTGGGTCTCAGTGAAGTCCCGACTGTCTCCGAGAGAGACAGTCTGATGGAACTGTTTCAAATTGTTGAACAGCCTTGCTAATCCTGCCCGTCTCCAATCACATACTCTGAATCCATATTCTTCTCACTATGGTAAGCTTTCCAACTACTTTTCAGATAACCACACTTAATATTTGGAGTGGATTGACACTTTTGTAATAGTAAAACCACGCCTGAAATGTCTTTGTGGATACCCTTCATTATTTTAATGGCAAAGAGAGAGCATTTTTACTCAGAGGAAATATCCATTTACTTCTTGGGTGCTTTGTGATACTTTAGAGGAAAAATGAGATTACGTGAAAGATATATACTTTTTCTGTGATGTTGATCATATTCCCTTACATTCTTTCATAATTAATTTTCTTGCTTTTTAAAATCTAAATTTTTAAAAAATATTTATTTGAGAGGCAGAGGTGGGGGGAAGCACAGAGGGAGAGGAGAAGCCTCAAGAAGACTCCCCACTGAGCACAGAGCCTGATGTGGGGCTCGATCCCAGAACCCTGAGATAATGACCTGAGTCAAAATAAAGAGCCAGATGCTAACTGACTGAGCCACCCAGTGCCCTTAAACTTCTTTTTAAATGCTGTTTTCAGCACCCCTCTATACATGTTCATTCTTTAATTTAGATTCTAATTGATACTTAATTCAAAACTATAGAAATGCTATGAGCATGAAATAAGATAATTGTAGTATTTTATTACTTAGCAAGATTTTGTTCTTTAGACTTTCTTTTCCTTCTTGTGATTTCAGTACTTACTTGGAGAATTTTTAATCAACATTTATTTGTGTTTCCTTTTGTGGAGTGACATTTTAAATACTTCTAAGATTTTAATTTGATGAAAGACATGAGCTCTACCTTTTTCTTTTTTGTATGTTATACATACATTCTTTTTAGTATGTTTCCAGTTAGTACATAATTTATTATTAGAAATTAATAATTAAAGGTTAATTAATATAATGAGTAAATGAAGGGTAACCCATAAGCTTGTTATTTTAGTTGATACTACCATTCAAATATTTACTATTTTTTGAATTGGTCTAAGGTAAATATTGCTTTTGTACAATACATATGAAAAGTGAATTTGACAAATAAAGAGTATAAATAAGATATTGCCAACACTTAAAAAGAACACATGTTTGAACAACTAAAACATGGGTATGAAAAGGAGTAGTGTAATTATTTGGACCACATAGTATTCCTAGAGATCTACTGAAATCAGCCCAAGCAAATTCATGTATGAATACCTTATTAACACTTGATTAAATTACTGGATATACTTGGAAACAAAAGAAATTTATTTATTGAATTATTCTGAATTTCACTCTTCAGCCTTTCAGAATAAGTGGCATTTTTATCCTGTTTTAATGTGCTTGTGCTCAAAATGTATGTGCAATGTTTAATAGTCAATTATACAGATAATTTCTTTTTTTTCTCCCAGGGATAGATCATCATTTAAAGCTATTAATGTAACTGAAACATCATTAGAGTTCTCAGATTTGGACTATGATATTGAATATAGTGCTTACGTAACAGCTAGCACCAGGTTTGGTGATGGGAAAATGAGAAGCAGTATCATTAACTTTCGAACACCTGAGGGAGGTGAGTTCTTTTGGATGTAGGCCAAGTAAAAGAATATCCTACTTAGAAAAAATACGTAGTAAATATCAAAATGTATTATTAAACCCAACATCTGTCATCATTTTGGAGGCAAATTTGCTTTTTGGTCATTTCCCAGCTCTGTGATGTTGGGAAAATTAATCTCTCTGTGCCTCAGTTTCCTCTCTATATTAATGGAAACAATGTATACCTAATTTACAGGCTCCTTATGAGGCTTAAATGAGTTTATATTTGCAAATGCACCCAGTACAGAACTTGACAGTTAGTAAGCATTTTACATATTTGTTAAATGAAACACACTGCATGAAGTGAAATGAAACAAAATGCATGAAGTCAGCTTTTTACCTTTGTTCTCTGTTTCCAGATTCTAAGTTAATTTGGAATTTCATATTATGTGCTTTATATTGGAGACTTGTTATGATGTTGTTTTCAAATACAGGGCAATGGGCATGTTTTAGAGCTGAGATAGTGTTTTATGAGTAAAAAAATCTAATAGTCCTCTGCTTGGGTATTGCTAAGACACAGTGTGAGAGCCCATGGATTTCAATTTCATTTCTGACTTCTAAGTATTATTATTATCTGACTTCTGGGTATTATTCCTAATTTAATTTTTTTTATAAAAAACGATAGTCATTACTTATCAAAGACAGGTATTTAGATTTCAAAACATTATTCGAAACCACAAGTACAGTCTTCTGTTCAAAAAAATTTTTTTTATAGCACCAAGTGATCCTCCCAAAGATGTTCATTATGTAAATCTCAGTTCTTCATCAATCATGCTCTTTTGGATGCCTCCTTCAAAACCTAATGGGATTATACAATATTATTCAGTTTATTACAGAAATACGACAGGTACTTTTGTGCAGGTAAGACCAGAGTTTTCTCCTAGTTCTTTATTTATATCCTTCAGTTTTGTTGATGATGATAAAGACTTGGCATGGTAGAAAAATCATTTTTCTTACACTGATAATTATGCATAGACATTTTGTAAAACTCCCACTGACGTTAAGAAAATGTGGTGGAAAAATGTCAGATACATTTTAATCTAGCTATGCATGCTCACACATTTCAAATGTATTGCTAACAATGAAGCGACCACCTATTTAAAATTCTGTGTATAAATACGGCCCTTAATTCTACTTCTCCAAGAAGTGTTCTCTAAAGAGTTGATGGTTTAATTTACCCTCAGTTATTTCTTAGCTAAAATTTCCCCTTTTGTTTGTATACAGTGCAAGTTTGGATATGTTTGGGTATTTTTCCTCAATTTTAAAAATTTTCACTACTAGCAGAAGGGGTTGTTGTTGTTGTTACTTAGTATTAGATGTAATAAAACTACTAGTAATGTGGTTATTTAACTTGATATTAACCCTCTGCAGGGTTTTAGGATCGCATAGTTTTCTGATGTGAATGATGGTTATGAAGATAGCTAAAATGCATTTCATTTAGAGAAATGTTTTCAATTTACTCAAGAGAAATCCTCTATTTATCCAAACTAAATATTTTATAGACCTCTAATATATGAAAAGGATGAAACTGGAATGGTTGTGATTGAATCAGAAATAGAGTTGGAATATAATTTGGAAAAAAAAAACAATTTCAAAGACATACTACAATTTACAATCTTGGGAAACAAAGCAGGATTTATTGTATTATTTGCTTTAGTTTAGACTGATCAGTAGAGTCAGACCAGAATTTTACTAGCTGTCTCAGGACTAACCCAGCAGTGAATAGGAGAAATCCAAGATTGGTTTGGTTTTGATATTCTGCTCAAAACCCTCTAAGGGTAGGGATTGAATAAGTGTGACTACTTAAAACTTTATGCCAGAAGGAAAACAACTTTGTACAAGACATGAAGATATGGATATATATGTAGCTATTGATGTAGACTTTTTAAACAATTACCTTAAGAGCAGAAGAAGAAAGGAGGATGCTTTTTTCCCCTTCTATGTGTATTAAGCAGTTTTGCTATTCCTTTTTGTTCTACTCTATTTGGAGAAAAGAAATGGGATTAATGTGCAATTTATTATTTTTATACAATTGTTTTACAAATTTAATGATGTGTCATTATGTCATAGAGACCATTCAAAATGCAGATTTTTCTTCTTTCATTCACTCAACAAAAATATTGCAAACTGGTGTCAGTAGTTCTAAACCTTAGCAAAGGTTTTGCCTCTGCACAATTTACTTTATGACCTATGTACAAAATTTTATCTTGGTTCTCTTTGTCCACATCTCAATAATGAGGGGTAAACATCTAACTATGGTTTCAATATGATCTTATGAACCTATTTATTTAAACCTGGGTATATGATACCATCCCGTTTACAATTCATCTATCTTAGAAAATGTAATCTTTTATTAAATAATCTTAAGAATGCTTTTAAGTGTGACAGCTGCAAGAGAGCACAGGCTAATGATGTGAAAACATTTCTCACATTGCTTAAAGTTCATCTCTGCTTTAATTTGTGCCTCCAGTTAGTGTTAAATACAGCATCTTTACTTCCTAATTTTCTATTTTGTATTGGCAGAATAGAAGAAATCCTCAAAATAAAAATCATATAGCAGAATAAGTATAACGCGTTTGTCTTCCTCCTTCTCTTTCTAACAGAACTTTGTAGAATACTTCATGGAGGGCCCATCATATTCTGCTTTTCATTCCTGGTATCTGCTTACTTGTCTCAGCTCCTAGGCCATAGCAAATAACTTGAAGAAAAGGGTCATGTGACACTTATCATTCCATCCTCCAAAGTCCCCTGGTACTCTATCATACATAGGTTTAATGCTCAGTAAATATTTTTAGTTGAAAGAACACAAATTATAATAGATCAACCTTATTTTTGGCACTTAGTTATGGAGCATTTGAGTTTGTGGTGAAGTGATTTTTCCTTCTTCTTACCTTGGGGAATTTAATCTCTTGTGTTTTAATCTCATGTGTTTTTCCCTCAATTGCTGCACATTGTGTTTAGTAGAATGTATTAACTCTTCCACATTTTCCCTTTGACCCACTTATGTCATATCTCCTCCCTGTGCCTGACATAGTGTCCTGTTTTACTAATGGAATGCTAAATAAATACTGTACTGGTGGATTAATCAAATTTGAATGCTTTCACTATATAACAGAAGTTATATATTATATTATATTAATAATATATATCATTTATATTTATATTATATTAATTAATTATATATTATATTAATTAATTATATATTATATCAATTATATATTAATTAATTATATTAATATTATATTAACTATATATTATATAGTTACTATATAACTTAACAGAAGTTATATAGTAGCATGTCTTAATTCAATAATTAAGCTGAAAGACAGTTTTTTCCAAAAACCTAATAAAATGACTGAAATAGTCTCTCATGGTTCACCTCGCCTTCTAATTTACCCAAATTCCCTACTCCTCTCTAATGCCCCTTGTCCTCCATGCTATTTGTTATGCTCCACAAATAAGTGAAACCATATGATAATTGACTCTCTCTGCTTGACTTATTTCACTCAGCATAATCTCTTACAGTCCCATCCATGTTGCTACAAAAGTTGGGTATTCATCCTTTCTGATGGAGGCATAATACTCCATAGTGTATATGGACCACATCTTCCTTATCCATTCATCCGTTGAAGGGCATCTTGGTTCTTTCCATAGTTTGGCGACTGTGGCCATTGCTGCTATAAACATTGGGGTACAGATGGCCCTTCTTTTCACAACATCTGTATCTTTCGGGTAAATACCCAGGAGTGCAATTGCAGGGTCATAGGGAAGCTCTATTTTTAATTCCTTGAGGAATCTCCACACTGTTCTCCAAAGAGGCTGCACCAACTTGCATTCCCACCAACAGTGTAAGAGGGTTCCCCTTTCTCCACATCCTCTCCAACACATGTTGTTTCCTGTTTTGTTAATTTTGGCCATTCTAACTGGTGTAAGGTGATATCTCAATGTGGTTTTAATTTGAATCTCCCTGAGGGCTAATGATGATGAACATTTTTTCATGTGTCTGATAGCCATTTGTATGTCTTAATTGGAGAAGTGTCTGTTCATATCTTCTGCCCATTTTTTGATGTGTTTGCCTGTTTCGTGTGTGTTGAGTTTGAAGAGTTCATTATAGATCCTGGATATCAACCTTTGTCTGTACTGTCATTTGCAAATATCTTCTCCCATTCTGTGGGTTGCCTCTTTGTTTTTTTGACTGTTTCCTTTGCTGTGCAGAAGCTTTTGATTTTGATGAAGTCCCAGAAGTTTATTTTCGCTTTTGTTTCCTTTGCCTTTGGAGACGTATCTTGAAAGAAGTTGCTGTGGCTGATATCAAAGAGATTACTGCCTATGTTCTCCTCTAGGATTCTGATGGATTCCTGTCTCACGTTGAGGTCTTTTATCCATTTTGAGTTTATCTTTGTGTACGGTGTAAGAGAATGGTCGAGTTTCATTCTTCTACATATAACTGTCCAGTGTTCCCAGCTCCATTTATTGAAGAGACTGTCTTTTTTCCGCTGTATATTTTTTCCTGTTTTGTCGAAGATTAATTGACCATAGAGTTGAGGGTCCACATCTGGGCTCTCTACTCTGTTCCACTGGTCTATGTGTCTGTTTTTATGCCAGTACCATGCTGTCTTGGTGATCACAGCTTTGTAATAAAGCTTGAAATCAGGTAAGGTGATGCCGCCAGCTTTATTTTTGTTTTTCAACATTTCCTTAGTGATTCGGGGTCTCTTCTGATTCCATATAAATTTTAAGATTATTTGCTCCAGCTCTTTGAAGAATGCCGGTGGAATTTTGATCGGAATGGCATTAAAAGTATAGATTGCTCTAGGCAGTATAGACATTTTGACAATGTTTATTCTTCCGATCCGAGGTGAACCATGAGAGACTATGGACTCTGGGAAACAATCTGGGGGGTTTGAAGTGGCGGGGGGGTGGGAGGTTGGGGTACCAGGTGGTGGGTATTGTGGAGGGCACGGCTTGCATGGAGCGCTGGGTGTGGTGAAAAAATAATGAATAATGTTTTTCTGAAAATAAATAAATTGAAAAAAAAATAAAATGACTGAAATAATCATCTGGATAACTGATCTAATTCCAAATTTATTACACGTTTATGCATGTTGTATCATCAGGAATGAGTGCTGGGTGATTCAAAATAATTCATGTCTCAATAGTCAATAGGTAAATTATTCTGATAGGTGATCAGAATAAATTCCATAACAAACTTGTTCCAATTCCAAACTTGTTCAAAAATAAAAATTAAAAATTATGCTCAAAAGCTATATTAATATATTTTTTCATTACCTAATCATGACATTTATTTTATAACTGGAGTCTGTACCTTTTGATCACTTTCACCCATTTTGCCCACCTCCTCCCACTCTGTACCTCTGGCAACCACCAATCTGTTCTCTGTATCTGTGAGTGCAGGATTTTGGTTTTTTGTTTGTTTTAGTTTCCTCATATGAATGGGATCATATGGTGTTTGTCTTTCTCTGCCAGACATATTTCATTCAGCAGCATGCCTTCAAAGTTCATCCTTGCTGTTGCAAATGGCAAGATTTCCTTCTTTTTAAATGACTAATTATATTAATATTTTTAAAAGATACTTCATGTAACCCAGTTATTCCATGTGTAAAATAGATATGTTGAAAGACACTGAAGTTCACAGATCATATTTTGTGTGACATTGTTATGTTGTTTTAACTTGCCTGTTTCTGGATAAGCAACCATTGAGGTAGATCTTTTATTACACTCATCCCTCGCTCCAACAAATATTGGCAAAAGAACCACAAAACTTTGCTGAATTTAATTTTTTGATACATTATAGAACCATCCTAACTATAAACTTTAGTCAAATTGACTACCCTAAGTTTTTCATTTATATTTATTTATTTATTTGAGAGAGAGAGAGAACGCACACATGTGTGCATGAGAGCACGGGAGGGGCTGTGGAAGAGGGAGGGAGAGATACTGTCAAACAGACTCCTGGCTGAGGGCAGAGCCCGACATGGGGTCTCATCCCAGGACGCTGAGATCATGATCCCAACCAAAATCAAGAGTCAGTGTGTAGGGCACCTGGGTGGCTCAGTCAGTTAAGCATCTGCCTTCAGCTCATGATCCCAGGGTCCTAGAATTAAGCCCCACCTCAGGGTCCTGCTAGGCGGGAAGTCTGCCTCTCCTTCCACCTTTGCCTCTCTCTCACCCACTCTGTATCAAATAAACAAATAAAATCTTAAAAAAAAAAAAAAGAGTAAGATGCTTAACCAACTGAGCCACCCAGATTACCCTGTTTTTTTCATTTAAATGAACTATTTATCATTTAGTGTGGTTTTAATTGTATACCAGATATTGTTTTATATGCTTCCATATCATCTAATCCTCAAAAATCTCTCTGTGAAGTAGAAATAATTATTCCTATTTTATAGTTGAGGAAGGAGAAGTTATGAGTTGAGTTGATTTATTGAGGGCTACTCTGCTAGAATTGAATTAAGCCTATAGGATGTTCAAAGCTTTGTCCGGATTGGAATGACTAAGCTTTCTTTGTGTAGATGCACATTATTATTAAGACTTAGTCATACTAATTACCTACATAATTTTTAAGTCTATTTTCCTTTATTTTAGAATTAGTTTTCTTTAACTTTGTGTTTTGTGTTTAAATATGTTCAGAAAGGAAATGATTGCATAAATAAGTTCCCTAATTTCCCTAATCATCGAAAAATGCCTTAGGACAAATATAACTAGGAGTCAGGCAAAAGATTTTTAAAATTGCTCTCACTCTGCATAGAAGAAAGAAAATCCGTCTGACTTCCTATCTCTCTACATGATTATAGAAAAAAAAAAGCCCCATTAAGGATGAATAATAACAATTTGAGAGAAAGAGGTGAATATTTTCATAATTTCTTCATCATTAACAGGAAGAAAAAAATAAAAGTTTTAATAGGATACTTAAACTTGTTCAAAAATATATGGTCAGTGTTTTGAAAAATACTTGAATGTCTTATAAGGAAGACGGAACACTGAGCAGTACAGTTGTAGCATTTTCAGTTGGCCAGTGAATATTCACCATAAGCTGGAAGTTTCTCCTTTTAGCTATTCTGTATGTTGATTTTAGGATAAAAACTACTACTATCCATTCCTCTTTTAGCACAACATATTTCCAGTTTAATTATTGCACTAAAATTTTCTATGTTGATTTTTCTCAAAAATTGACATATTAAAATGACACAACCAATTCATGGATAATAATTATTCTGAAATGTTTATGTATGCTAAAACTATATCCTGAACAATTAAAATGATATGTTTATTTTTCAGAATTTTACACTCCATGAAGTCACCAATGACTTTGACAATATGACCATATCTGCAATAATAGATAAACTGGCAATATTCAGCTACTATACATTTTGGGTCACAGCAAGTACTTCAGTTGGAAATGGGAATAAAAGCAGTGACATAGTTCAAGTATACACAGATCAAGACAGTATGTAAACCAAAAGCATTTATTAACCTTTAATAGGATTAATTTAAAACTTTATTTCAGAACCTTTTTTTCTGTTGCATGCATTGCTAGCAAAATCTGTAATTTATTTAGGCACATTTAATTAGTTATTATAGAAGTTCAAAATGCATTTAATGCAACTACGAAACTATTAGAATAACAGCTTTCTATGTTCTTGAAAACTACTACCATTCATGAAGACTCTGTCACTTTTATTCCTTCAGAAGATGTCACAGCCATCCAAGTTATAAGCATGAAAAATGCTGTTGCATCCATGGATGGATTTTCCAATACTTAATATACTTGTCCCTTTGCTTTTAGGAGCTACTTTTTTTTTTTTTTAATCTAGCAACTTCCATTTCAGCCTTTGAATCCACATAGGACTCTATACAGCTTCTTCCTGTGATTTTGACTCAGATACCTGAAATGTCTTTACTTTTTTTTAACCCCAGAAGTTTCTTGTATGGAGCTGTAGCAGTATCCTGTTTGTGCTGAGTGTTCAGAAAACTGTGATGATTGAAGCACTTGATGTTTTTCAGGTTTCAGCTTCAAGAATACAATGGCACAAAAATCATTGCCTATTTCTTCTTGTTTCTGGTGTCCACTTATTTCTTAAAGACTAGTCTCCTACTGAGAAATGGTATTGACCTAAAATTCTGCGGAGAGTAAGATTCTGTGTTTATTGTCTTAAGATTGAAAACCTACAGACGTGATATGTATGAGGGAATGCCTTCCTTGTTAGAGCACTCTTTTAAATAGTTTACACAGTGAGCTACAGAATAAGATATGAAAAAGTATGTGAAAATATGTGCTTTCAGAGTCTTTAGCAAAGTGTTTTAGTGCAGTATGTGGTCAATACCATTTCAGACATTCTTTAAATGCAGATCTCTCCCTGTATTTTCACCAACCCATAAATTTTATCAGTGACCATTATAGCACCGTGAATAATAAACACTTACTGTGCACTGTTGCGGACGAGAAATCCTAGATGTGATATATGTACGACAAAGATAATCTTTAGAAGAAAGAAAATTAAAATTGTTTAGATAATTTAGATAATACAAATTATGAAATATTTAAATATAGGTGTATATATACACAGTTGTACATGTATAATACATGGATAATCTCCATGTTGTAGGAAAGAAAAGACAAGAGAGCATTATATAAAGCAATTCTCTGCCATATTAAAGATGACAGGGTTTATATTTTGAATCATTTTTAATATAATTATTTTGTAATGATATTTTATAGTAGGTGGTATTTATTAAATCTGCATTTAAATGATGTAAGAGCTGATGGTATAAAAAATGCCACTGCAACAATTACCCTCAGTTTGTGAATTTACTTAGATTTCATTTAGGGTGACTGATAATTCTTATATTTTGCACGTTACCTACCATAGTACCTGAAGGGTTTGTTGGAAACCTAACTTACGAGTCCATTTCATCAACTGCAATAAATGTAAGCTGGAGCCCGCCGTCTCAACCAAATGGTCTAGTCTTCTACTATGTTTCTCTGAGCTTACAGCAGACTCTTCGCCATGTGAGACCACTTCTCGTTACCTATGAAAGAAGCATGTATTTTGATAATCTGGAAAAATATACTGATTATATATTAAAAATCACCCCATCAACAGAAAAGGGATTCTCTGATACCTATACTGCCCAGCTACACATCAAAACTGAAGAAGATGGTAGGCTGGACCCTTTTATTGCCTATAAGCTGATTTCTTATTTATAGGGGCTTTCCGATAGAAAACATCATTCTTATATAGAATCTGTTTGTTCTCAAATAATTAGTCTTTCCATAAACATAACAAACTCTATTTTAAAATTAAAATAATTATCTGCTAATAAAATTAAGTCCCATTACTATTAAGCCTCTTCTTTTTAATGCTAATTCACTTTTGTTTCATTTAATATTCTTTTTTTCTTTTATAGTCCCAGAAACTTCACCAATAATCAACACTTTTAAAAACCTTTCCTCTACCTCAGTTCTCTTATCATGGGATCCCCCAGTAAAGCCAAATGGTGCAATAATAAGTTATGATTTAACTTTACAAGGACCAAATGAAAATTATTCTTTTATTACTTCTGATAACTATCTAATATTGGAAGAGCTTTCACCATTTACATTATATAGTTTTTTTGCTGCTGCAAGAACTATGAAAGGACTTGGTCCTTCCAGTACTCTTTTCTTTTACACAGATGAGTCAGGTAAGCCGGCATCCATACCTATTCAAATGATTTCACTGTTGCAGCCTAGCTCTCTCTTTAAGGAACAGCAGGGAAATTGAAAGGATGTTCAGTTACCTATTTGTAACAAGCTTACAACTATTCATCTACTTTGCTGAACATTTTTTTTTCCTTAGTTCAAGCTTCAGAATGAAGTGTTTGTTTAAAACTACTTTGGAACTACTGAGTTCCAAGTGTAAAAATGTAATTACTGCTGCTATTTATTTCTAAGATTGAAATACCATCATTTTAGAAATCTTAACTAGTGTTTTTAGGAAGCTAGAGTCACAATGATATTTTTATGCTAAAAATGTTATGAATATAAGTTTTATAATGTGTTTTCCTGCAGTGCCTATAGCACCTCCTCAAAATTTGACTTTAATCAACTATACTTCAGACTTTGTATGGCTGAAATGGAACCCAAGTCCTGTTCCAGGCGGTATTGTTAAAATATATAGTTTAAAAATTCATGAACATGAAACTGATACTGTATTTTATAAGGTAGGTTGATTATAACAGCATATGTTAATTTCAAAAATTCAAAAATTGAATTAAAATCTTTTGACATGCAGGGGAAAACAGACTGCTTTAAATTAAACAAGGATCATCTTTTTAAATATTTTCTTTTTCCTGCAATTTAGGGGTGTTTGTGGAAAACACGAGAAAACATTTGTCAGATATGGAAGCTGAATACTTTGTAGAGCAATTTATTTAGCACTTACAATTTCTAGATATTAAAGAGTTAAGAAATAATTGCATTGTATTGTTGCTGGAAAGTATATAGTAAAATTTTTAAGACTATTTAAAACCTGTTGTTATCTTAAATGCAATATATTTCTATTTATTGTCAAGATAGATACCCAGTGATGTTTTTAACCTTTCAGAAAAGTATTTATACTGGAATCTGGTAATCTTCCCTGATAGAATATAATCCCACACTAATTGGTCTTTTAAGATATACCATTATTCTTTTCCTTTCAAAACTAATTCATTTGTAACACTAAATACCCTTTCCCTCCTCCATTTTTAGGTTCCAGAATCAATGAAAAATACCCAAAGAACGGGTATTATAAAGGATCTCATATATACTAACATTTAATTGCCAAAATATGGTATATGACTGGCTTTTGTTTTTAAAAATGTTTTTATTTTTTATTTTTTCCAAAGGCAGATGAAGTCCTGGATGCTCTTACTTAGTTACAGCAAGAAGCGTGAAAAAACTCTGCAGTAAACATTGTCCCCAATATTATATGCATTACAATTTATTGTTGATGGTAAATCATTTATATGGCATATGTAGCTTACTAGTAAAAAGCAAAAGGAGTGGTTAAGGTGATGTCTTAAGGAACAATGACTTTCTTTTTGGAAATCAAGATATTAATTTAAAATCTGATTGGCTGAGTAGAATTTGAATTATAATACTCCATAAATGTGGACTTTTCCCCCAAAGCATGAAATTCTATTAATGATGCTAAGTCTCTAGCCCTCTAATATCTATGCCTGGTCTAATCTTAACATATTCCCATTTTTTGTTTGTTTTATCTGTAATGGTCACTGGGAAACATATATAAAAAAGGAAAGGGCAATCATTTTCTTACTGCAATCACATTTGGGACTTAATGTGCTACATTATAGCAGTTGCTTAATCTCTCTGACTCAGTTTCTTCAAATGTAAAATAGGAATTATAAGGATGCATACATTAAAAAATGAAAATTATAAAGGGAGACTCTATATCAAGCATTTAGAATAATCTTTAGCACTTGACAAATGTATTAGCTGTTGTTGTTGTTGTTATCATACATATTTTAAAAAAAGATTTTAAAAATCCATCCGGCGCTGTCATAGTACTAAGCATGAAAGACAGTACACCTCTACCTGAATATGAGAAGTTATAGTCTAAGCTTTTAAACCTCTTCATTTTTCAGTAGATACGCTACCATTAAAATTTCACTAGTAGCAAACATATTACCTTTATACAATAAGTATTAAATGTGCCACTTTAAATTGAGGGAATAGTTTTTCTTTAAAATTTACTACTTTTATTTATTGCTATTTACATCCATTTTTCTCTTCTGTCAATTTTCATAGTCTTTTTTAAAAAATATTTATTTTAGAGAGAGAGTGTGCTTGTGAGAATGGGAAGAGACCGAGAGGGGGAAAGAAGCAGACTCCCTGCTGATGTTGGAGCCTGAGGCAGCTGAATCTTAGGACCCTGAGATAGTAATCCGAGCAAAAACCAAGAGTCAGGCACTTAATCAACTGAGCCACGCAGGCGCCCCTTCATAGTCTTATTTTAAGTTCTTTTACATGTACTTCATGCCGCCTTTTTTCCTTTCCAAGCAATTTACCCTATTTCCCTTTCTATGTTTTCCTCTGCCTCTTTCCTATTAGTTTCTATTTTTTTTCCTTTTTTATCCGTTCAAATTACTTGTGGGTTTGTGGAGGCGGAATAATTCCCGAACCATCCCCAAATATTCCCACCATCGCAGTCAGTCCGTTGTGGTCCAGCATGGAGACCAGTTAGATCCAGGTCTGCTGGTAACTTGGATCATTCACACATCTGATGAAAGGATATTGTTCAGTAAAAAAGTTCTGTTATAATGTTTGGAAATATTCCTCCCTCAATTCTCCTTCTTACAACTTCTCTTATGTAAATCTGGTAACTATCCTGTAAGCTGCTCACCTTTTCTTTTATTATAACCTCAAATTCTGTCATTTTTCTGGGTACGAGCCCCTCCTAATGCAAGTTGAAATTTATTTACCTGAGCTGTGTTTAATTTCTCCTCAATAAATTGTTGATAGATTTCTTTGTTCAATATAAAAATTCCTTGATACAAGAACCATGTATTTCTTATATTTGTATCTTTATAATCTCCTGGTTATCTAACAGTATACTTTATAAATAGTAAGTGTGAAAGAATGAGAGGAAATAATATAATACAATGAGTTCCTAAAATATGTGAATGACTTAGAATATTAATTTAAAATATGATTTAATTTAAAATGTGATTAAACTGTAAGTACCTTGCAAAGTAGTTTTCTTGCTAAATTTCTGTTACTGAAATGTTTAATAAGTCAAAGTGTTTTCTATTTGGGTCAGATATAATGCAGTATTTTAAAAATTATACCATCATAGGAGATTGTCTTCTCTTTCCATAAGGATAACAAATTAGTCTTAACTGATCTCTCAGTTTTGACAATTATCTTTGAATGAAGACTTTACACTTAATGATAAATTTTTATATGAGAATGCAAATCCTTCCTTGAGCAATTGTGATAACTGTTTTGTTTCTTTTTTCATTTTCCTAACAGATTGGGTAAAATTAGAAATTTAGGAATTATCTGAATAAACTCCTTATTTAAGATTCATGAGAGTAGATATTTTGTTTAATTAACTATTGTATTTCTAATACCTAGTAGGAAGTAGCTGATGATTAAATTAATTTACATAGAATATTACTGGATTAAAAAAAAAGACTCTAGATGAATTCAAGAAAAATCAATATTGCTGACCACCCATAATTTGATTTAAGTTGGAGACTTTGATTTTTGCAAATTTAAAGGAAGTAATCAGTATATTAATCTAAGCAAGAGTTAAGGAGACAAAATGAAAACAAAATACTCTAGCATTAAAAAAAATTTAAACTATGGCCATTATGACAGTCTTTAGAGCTGAGAGGGTGCCTAGTTCATCCTATTATCATAATATGATCCCACCCTGTGGCACAAAAAAATGTTTACTACTTCACTAAAAATGCCCATGCTTATTAAACATAGATGGCATAACTTTCATGTAACAAAACTTTTCTTCCAGTTACAAATTTTTGGTAATGCTTTGTGACAAAGAATTATTTCCTGCTTTTCAGAATATTTCAGGTGTTCAAACTGAAACGCAACTTTTTGGACTGGAACCAGTCAGCACCTATTCTGTCAGTGTATCTGCCTTTACAAAAGTTGGAAATGGTAATCAGTTTAGTAATGTAGTAAAATTCACAACTCAAGAATCAGGTAAGGCACAGTTTTTTGATCCTAAGATGTTTCACTCTGCATTTAACACTTTTCTCTTCTTTTTGGTTTATATGATAAAGTATCATCATTTAATAGTGCATTCAAAGGGAAGTTGAATTTCAGGACTTTAACAGTAGGCTGTCTTGTCTGCCTTCCAATCTATACATATATTTACATGTGGTTTTTCATTTTGAATGGAGGAAATTTAAATAAAGAAATAGTTTAGGAACAAAGTAGGTTTCTAGGTATCTGTGAAAATTACCTAATTCTTTTTTTATATAAAGTTTTTATTTAAATTCATTAGCTAACATGCAGGGTAATATTAGATTCAGGTATACAATATAGTGATTCAATAGTTCCGTACAACTCCAGGTACTCATGACAAGTGCCCTCCTTAATCCCTATCGCCTGTTTCACCCAACACCACCCACCTCTCCTCTGGTGACCAACAGTTCTCTATAGTTAAAAGTCTATTCCTTGGTTTCCCTCTCTCTCCCTTTTTTATTTCCCTTTGCTTGTTTGTTTTGTTTCTTAAATTCTTAGTATCAACTGAGACAGTTGGGGTTGTGGAGGAGGGAAGGCAAACCAACCAGTAGACACTTTTAACAGACTGGTTTATATTTCCATGAAGTAATACCAGTTGTTTTTTTTTTTAAGATAATGTACTGTGACATGTGAAGACCACTGCTCATTATGTAAGCTTCTATTTTCCCATTGTCCATCTGTAACAAGTGGAGGGAATTATGAAGACTATGAAATACCACCGGTCTAATTAAACAATGTACCTACATGTCACATACATGCCAAAGCTCACCTTTGCTTGTGTACTGGATAGTTTGCATTTATGATCTATTTCATGGGTGACTTAGAAATGCACTTTCCTTCTCTCAGCTGGACCATATATATAAAAGCTCCTCTGCCTCACTTTTTTCATCAGTGATTATTGAATGAGCACAAGATATTACTCTAGTTGTTTTTACTCTGCACTTTAGATGTACTTCCTCTCACTTTAGTGAATCTCTAACTTGAAACTCGGGACCACTCACTGATAAGGTAGTCATTTTTGCATTAATTTATGAATATCTGAGACTTTTTTCCCAGAGAATTCCCATAAAATAGGCTAAGACAAAAATATATACCATGGATAAAAGTGCATGCTTTGAAGTCAGTGTCTGGATTTGAATCCAAGCTTGCATAGCTATATAACCTTGCAAAGGTCCATGAGTCCTCTGAGCCTCTAATGTTCCTAACTGAAAAGAAATACGTGTAAGCAGTAGCCACCTCTAAGGTTGTGGTGGAAAATATTTTAAAAGATCCACATAAAGTTCTTATTAGAGTTTTGGGCACACATTTAGTGGACAAAAAAAAAAAAATTACTCTTGCCCCATTCTCGTGTTACAGATGAAGAAACCATGATTCAGACAGTTTAGATAAAAAGGTCTGAAAAATTAGTGAAGAAACTGAATTAGAACATCAGCTTCTGACCACTAGTGAAGGGTGGACATGACTGTAGGAAATGGTTATATTATAAATGATAATTTACATATTCTATACAAATGTTAAACCTATAAAGAAAAACATTTTAATGATTTATACATGTATCAGTTTAGTAAAAATCAATGCTAATCTTTTAGATAGTAATCCAGTAAATGCTTTCATCAATAAAATAAAATTATTGCATAAAATTCTATGCCTTGATTGGTTAAGTAAAAAAGATTTTCAACTTTAAGGGTTAAATATTGCTGGTTAATTATTTTTTGGTTTACAGAGTCAGTGAAATAGATATTCACAAAATCTGGATTTATAAATTAAACTTAAGCAAAGCATCAACTGAATTTATTTTATGAAAATATTATATATTTTTGAAAATAAGGAAGCAAATAACTAATAATATTTAATTGCCAGAACTCTGGATCAGCTGAGAAATTGTCTTTTCTTTAATTTTAAATGCCACATATCCTTTAGTGCGGATGCCTTTATCTTACAGAGGAAGAAAATTTGTAAAGATAAATTTAGGTCAGAGGAGAAAATGAAAGAGTACTTGAGTACTCTTTAAATAATGGTGCCTTTACCTTTACCCCTCAGGCAAATAATACATTATATGATAGTAAATATAATTTAAAAAAATAAAAATAATTCAAAAAAATAAATAATGATGCTTTTCATAATGGCAGCAAGTTGTTTACACTTCTTTATACTCCACCAAGTCTTCGTACTCTGCTACTTCTTTACAATCCACAAAATGACGATATGCAAATTTTCCTTCTAGCATCCTCTTTTTACTGTAATAAGAAAAGCTATGCTAATATTAGGGGACATTACATAATTACTTCCCATTTTCATGGGAAGTAGCCAGTCTAATCTTCAGTCACTTTGATGGGCTGGGGTACTGCTCTTCAAACAGGCCCACAAGATATAGTGGGTCTCTGAGAAATTGGGTTACTTCCAAGTAAATTCATGGAAGTTCTAGAAAAAAATAGTACTGAATTAAAAGCAGGGACTGATTTAAATCTTCTCTCCAGTGACTTTTTAAAAGATACTGAGGGATCAGTCTTTCACAGTTCTTCCAAAGAAGCCTACCAATTATAAAAACAAAATTCCTAAATTGATCGCATGTTTCCTAGTACTGTTGTTGCAGGAATTCTCTTGGTCATGCCGCTTCGAAGAATGAAACGGTAGATGAGACAAAGAGTGGTGAGCTCCAAAGCAAAGTTTATTGAGCAAGAGAGTATAAAGCTCCCAGAGAGGGAGGGGACCTGAGAGAGTTGCTGTCAGAGTTTCTAAGTTTAGGGGTTTTTATGAGCTCTTTTGCAGAACTATCTTCAGTAAGCAGGGTGTGCTGAGTCACGCCAACCAGGGCTTTGATCACGTATAGGTCTACCTATTAGGTTAATGTCCAACTGCTGATGGTCTTGTTTGGTTGACATCTGGGGCTTATGTCTTAACTGCCCCTTGCTCATGATATTGACATATACTTTGTAGTTATTTGTCTTATTTTAGGATGTTTTGCAGAAATCACTTCTTCAAATGCTGCAAAGCAGAATGTCAGTCCGGTCCTGTTTTAGCTGCAAAACCGGATGTTAGTGCTGGTTTGTTTTAGCTGTTCTGACTCTTTATTTTCCTGTTGGGGACCCTGGCTCTGACTGCCTGTCCAACTATCACCTAACAGTCTTAGGCCCAGAGGTATCACATCATGGAGGTACCTACATCTATGTTTTCCATAAAAAAGTTTCCATTAAAAAAGTATTACTAAGACTACTCCTTTCCAGTTAAGAGATAAGGAGAACAGGCTTCAACCACTGCCTGACCTTGAGGCTGTACAGTTAGTTGCTTCTCAGGATTCGAGGATGATTTCTGCTTGGGCCTAGGAAAATATTCAGTGATTGGCTCAGTATTGTAAGTATTAACATAATAGCATAGAAAAGGAGCTAATTGCCATTTGATTCAGTCTACGTTAAGAACTTAGCCCACATTGCAAGGCTGATATGTTAAATTTTTATTTGGTCTCAACTCCTAAACATGATTTTATGTAGCAATGATGTAATGAAATCATTTACTACATGTGGATAAATTTTAACTTTGGACATTTATCTTTTAAGTTCCAGAAGCTGTACAGAACATACAGTGTGTGGCAACTAGCTGGAAGTCAGCTTTAGTGACATGGGATCCACCCAAAAAGGCAAATGGAATAATTACACATTATATGGTAACAGTTGAAAGGAATTCTACAGAAGTCTCTCCCCAAGAGCACATGTATACTTTCGTGAAACTTCTTGCCAATACCTCTTACGTCTTTAAAATAAGAGCGTCAACCTCAGCTGGTGAAGGTGATGAAAAAACATGCACTGTCAGCACCCTTCCTGAAGCAGGTAACTACTTTGAAACATGTAACTGATTTGAAACAGGTAATTTACCTCACACCTGAAACAAGTAACTCTTTGTGGCCTGTGTCAGACATTTTTCAACACCATTTGTAATCTTTTTTTTTCTTTCAAGTTTTTATTTGAATTCCAGTTAACAGACAATGTAGTATTAGTTTCAGATATAGAATTTAGTGATTCATCATTTATATACAACACCTAATTGTGCTCATGATAATTGCCCGCCTTATTCCCCATCACATATTTAGCCCATCCCCCCACCTACCTCCCTTCCAGCAACCTTCAGTTTTTCTCTCTAATTTTTCTCTCTCTGTTTTTTGGTTTGCCTCTTTCTCTCTCTTTTTTTCCCTCCTTTATTCATCTGTTTTGTTCCTTAAGTTTCACATATGAGTGAATTCAAGTGGTATTTGTCTTTATACCACATTTATCTGAAGACACAAAAGACATATTTAAAAATTATAACACATACATTTTTATGACATGTGTTACCTGAGCACTAGCTGTGTAGTAAATTGACCCCTCTCCACAACATTGGGAGATTAAAAGGAGGAAAAAAGAGAGAAAATCTGCTCTACTGTGTTTCCATAAATATCTATTTCTTACTATCCAAACTCTGAACTTACTGAGTTATGCTTTCTCATAATTTAAAATATGGAATAAACATGTAAACATTTTGATATTTATCTTTTACTTAATTGATTTTATGGAATTCTAGATGCTTCCCTGAATTCCATAGCTGATGGTGTCAAACTCTCATTCATCTATTTGTTTTCGTATATACTAGCCCTTATCTGGTGAACATCCAGTTCACTAAGCTCTAGTCCACAAAGAAGAAAACTCTTGCCTTCCCAGCACTGGTCTGATCTATGTCATAATCTCCTTCATCCTTTTACCTTCTCCAGTATTGTACCTGCTCATATACATGTAAGTCTGATTCCTTCCTGATAATTACTTTCCTGGAAGTTCCAACAGGGACTGTGGGTAATAGCATAATTGTTTACTTCTAGCACATCTGAATCTATTATCTTAGTAGCATCTTGTAATTCCTTACTCCTTTTGAAATCAGCATCACCCAATTTTACTCCATTTCTCTATCCTTGAGGCGGTAAACCGTAGAACTTTGAGACATGGTGTGCCTTCTCTCTGGTTTCAGCATCCTGATCAGCATCCTTTCCTTTTCATTCTTCCAATGCAACACTTCTTTAGACCTCAGTGTTCTTACTGTTCAGCTGGAATGGATGCTTTTCAGCAATGCTGCCTCTTACTCTCAATATCTCAAACCATGCCACTGTGACTCATCCTCCAGGGGTTTCCCAATGCTGAGAGGATTCCACTGTTCGTTTTCACTAGATGCTGGCTGAAGAATAGTGCTATAAAAAAAACAGAAATGGTTTACCTGTTTCAGCTATAAATTCACTTTTTCTAACTCTCCTAGTTGCTCCATAATCTTCTACATACCCTTTGTTCATACTCTTTCAATTTTCCATAGCAGAATTATTCTCTCATTTTGAACAAAATCTACCCATATTATCATCTATATTTGATGTGGTTATTCATTTTACTATCTTGTGATACTGACTTAACCTCCTTCAAAATTTGCCCATATCTTAATTTATGCTCTCCAGATAGCCTCTCAGGGGTATCACTGACTTCCTCATTTCAGAAATCTGTTTCAATATCATATCTCCTCTAGAACATTACTCCATCAATTTAATATACCTTCTCCTGCATTTTTCCCACCTCTCTCTCTCACATACACACACACACAAATACACACACACATAAATTATTAGAAAATTTCAGCTAAGGAACTGGTTGGCATATCAACCCTAAATATTTTCACATGGAATTTATACCACATGAATTCTTCTCTTCCCTACTTTTCTATGCCTGTACTTTATAATCATTTTGACACCAAGCCTCATATTTATATGTGATTCTTACTCCCATCTTTCCTGAATAAAATCAGATCTTATCAGTTCAGTCTCTGCCATGGTTCTGCACTCTGCTCCTTCTTCTCCAATTTGACTGCCCCATTTTGCATCATAGTCTCATTGCTTCCTGTAATAATACCCTAAGGTAGCCTTACTACACACACTCATCCAGCCTGCTCATCAGCCTTCTCTTCCTACCCTCTTACATTGATTGAATTGTCTCTCATACACAGTTTAGAGCATTTATGTCTTGGCAGTTAAAGTTTATTATCTGAGGGTGAAAGTTAAACATATAGATTTGAGGCATAAAGTTAAGAATGAAAGCCACAAGATGTAGGAGATGGTCCAGAATACTCCAAAGGTTTTACTTATTCTTATTGTCTAGAAAATGCATTCTGGGGGTACCTGGATGACTCAGTTGTTAAGGTCTGCCTTTGGTTCAGGTCATGATCTCAGGGAGCTAGGATCGAGCCCCGCATCAGGCTTCCTGTTCAGCAGAAAGCCTGCCTCTCCCTCTCCCACTCCCCCTGCTTATGTTCCTTCCCTTGCTGTCTCTCTGTAAAATAAATAAAATCTTCAAAAAAAAGAAAGAAAGAAAGAAAGAAAGAAAATTCATCCCAGAATTTATCAACAATTAGAATCTGACTTCTGTCTAGCTTTTCATTTTTATGTCCCTCCACTGCTTTTCCTCATCTAGCTGATGCCTCTAGCCAAACTTCATTTTTCAGTATATAGACTTGAAGTATTCAATTCAAAGAACATTTATTAACTTCTTGCTACTTGCTATGGGCTAATAATTGATTAGACTCTCTCTTTTTAATCATATCCAACACTTTCTCATGATCAAATTGTTTTGCTTCCTGTAGCTATAGTGTCCTTTTCCTTTTCTAGGTCACACAAAACTATATTCATTCTTAAAAGTCCAATTTAAGTGTGTGTGTGTGTGTGTGTGTGTGTGTTTTAAATTCTTCAATGACATGCCAAGCTTTAAAGCCACAGGCTTCACTCCTGACTTGCTGAATCACATCTTCAGGAGTTGAGGCCCAAGAATCTGTTAAGCATCTCTTTAGGTGATCTGATGGCTATATCTGGGGAAGTACTGAAGTAGATTACTCATGAACTTTGATGGTTGGTGCTATGTAGCAGTGAGGACAGGGAGTGTCAAAGAGGTTCAAAAAAGAGTGATAGGTAGTTGCCTAGTAGGTGGGTAGCAGACCATTGCTATGTAGAATCTGGAAGAAGGAAATATGTTCAAATCCAGGCAGATGGTCTAGTACCAGGTACAGTAGTCTTGATCATTAGACAGGAACTGAGTCTCAGAGAACTGGAAGAAAGACAGGACAATAATTCTGAGATAAATGAGAGGTTCAAGACTGAAAATGAGGACAAAGACTCATTATTGAGTCCATTGGTACTCAGGGTGACTGCTTCATCACAAGAACAAAGCAGTTCAGTTAGTAGAACTGACACATGTAATCAAAATAGTAAGTAATCTGCATTGGATAAAGAGACACCTGAATGCAAGGTATAGGTCTTTGTAAAAAATATATATATTTGAATTTGATCTTAACTCAGGGTTAGAAGACTACATGAGTGAAAGTTGAAGGGAATCTAAATCAATGAATTAGGCAGATATTAGATATATGGTACTGTGTGTGATGTACTCACTCACTACTGACGACAAATTCTTTTCAAAGTTTGTATTCCTAACTCCCTGCATCTGAATCTATATCCCTGAGACCCTACTCCAGATCTAAGGAGTCAGAATTTGGAAAATAAGACTCACAACAAGTCTGCATTTAAACAAGATACGTGAGTAGAACAATGCTGAAATTAGATATGCACTCTATTCCATTGTAAAATTTTTGCTTGCAGGGCCTATGTCTAGTTTGTCTTTATTTTACTCACAGTTTCTAGCACATACCCTGGGAATTATAGGTACTCACATGTTTGTAGAAGAAAGAAATGGATTGTTTTGTTATGAAATTTATCATTTTCCATAAGGGTTTTTATCCCATTGCAGAATATTATTTCTAGGGGAACCTGGGTGGTTCAGATGGTTAAGCATCTGCCTTTGGCTCAAATGTTGATCCCAGGGTCCTGGGATTGACACCACATGGGGCTCCCCACTCCGTAGGTAGGCTTCTTCTTCCTTTCCCTTTACTGCTACCCCTGCTTGTGTGCTCTCTCTCTCTCTGTCAAATAAATAAATAAAATCTTTTAAAAATATTCTTTCTACATTTTCACCAGGCAAAATTACAGATATTTTCTCCCATGCAAATGTAGAAGTATTTTTAATTAAGGAGAGTCATTCACATGAAACATAAGTATTAATTGGTACTTCAAAGATAGTTAAGTAATTTTTTCATCTTTAAATTAAGTTTCAGATCTAGGATGTAATTATATTTCTGATTACAATATTTGTTAGGTAAATACTTTGCTTTTATCTGGGTTCACATGAATTGTTTGTTGATTAGATATTAGTTAGAACTGGAGATTCATTGTTCAGAATGGAAACAGTTTTATAGCTGTTGCAAACTTCTAATTTATAGTGGTCTAAGATTGGTCATGGTGTATAGTCAGCTCTGAGTCACTGACTCTGTACTTATTTTTGACATAAAGTAAAATCAAAGTTGGCTCACTCTCTCACTGCCTGGTGTCTGACCTTAACATTCCTTCCAGGGATTATTGGGTATTTTTCTCAGTGTAAACTTGGGCGTATCTGGGCACAGTTAAACATGCATCATGACGACTAAATTTATGAGAAGATTAGTGTTTGGCGTCTAAGCTGCTTCCATTGTCACAGTTAAGCATGTTGGAATAGGGCAAATATAGATGATGGTCCCAAACCTTGGTACTTTAAACAGTATTTTATATCAAAATATATCATATGTACCAATAAAAATATTACAGCAAGTTCATGTGCAACCAGGACTGAACTTTTAGAATCTCATATTAGGTCAAAATACATGTACTTACTCATATTATTTTCAAATCTTAGTAAATGTGACTTAATATTGAGTTTTTAAGACATTTTTCCCCTTGAAAGATAATTTTACAGTTTGGATTTTTTCAAAGCTCTTCCAAGTTCAATAATTTAGTATCAAGAGAGAAGAATTATCTACATCCCTTGGATGACCAAAACTCAATTGAGAGAAAGTAATATACACATTTGTGGTTTTTAGGAGTGTTCTTTTCAGCAATGATTTCTTCATTCATTTTTGTCCAACAGAAGATATCAGGTACATAGGAACCCACTGGAAGTCCACTGAGCTAGCAAATATAAATATAAATATAAATATATTTAATTTTATTTTATTTCTTTTCAGTGTTCCATAATTCATTGTTTATGCACCACACCAATGCTCCACGCAATATGTGCCCTTCTTAATACTCACCACCAGCTTCACCCAACCCCCCCACCCCCTCCTCTCCAAAACCCTCAGTTTGTTTCACAGAGTCCACCATCTCTCATGGTTTGTCTCCCCCTCCAATTTCCCCCATCTCACTTCTCTCCATCTCCCAATTTCCTCTGTGTTATTCCTTATGCTCCACAAGTAAGTGAAACCCTATGATAACTGACTCTCTCTGCTTGACTTATTTCACTCAACATAATCACTTCCAGTCCTGTCCATGTTGATATAAAAATTGGGTATTCATCCTTTCTGATGGAGGCATAATACTCCATTGTATATATGGACCATATCTTCTTTATCCATTCGTCTGTTGAGGGACATCTTAGTTCTTTCCACAGTTTGGCAACTGTGGCCATTGCTGCTATGAACATTGAGGTACAGGTGGACCTTCTTTTCACTACATCTGTATCTTTTTGGTAAATACTCAGTAGTGCAATTGCAGGATCATAGGGTAGCTCGATTTTTAATTTCTTAAGGAATCTCCACTCTGTTTTCCAAAGTGGCTACACCAAGTTGTATTCTCACCAGCAGTGTAAGAGGGTTCCCCTTTCTCCACATCCTCTCCAACACATGTTGTTTACTGTCTTGTTAATTTTGGCCATTCTAATGGGTGTTAAGTAAGGTAGTATCTCAATGTGTTTTTGCTTTGAATCTCCCCAATGGCTAATGATGATGAACATTTTTTTATGTGTCTGTTAACCATTTGTATGTCTTTGGAGAAGTGTCTGTTCACGTCTTCTGCCCATTTTTTGATGTGATTCCCTGTTCTCTGTGTGAGTTTGAGGAGTTCTTTATAGATCTTGGATATCAGCCCCTTGTCTGTAGTGTTATTTGTGAATTTCTTCTCCCATTCTGTGGGTCTCCTCTTTGTTTTGTTGACTGTTTCCTTTGAGCTAGCAAATATATTAATGGAACAGTATGATTGAATTGGAATGTGTTCAATTTCCTTGTTTTTCTTTTTTCTTCTACTGTTGATTATTTGAAAAAAAAATATATGACATTAAAAATGCATATATTTTTGCATTTAAGTATATAATATATATAATGCATGTGACTTATTATACATATTAATAAAATTATATATTTTCATAATATATATTTTAATAAATTATCTATATTAATATCTATTTTACTCTCAATCCTCTTCTGCAAAGTACTGACTGCAGTTCCCCTGAGAATTATTTAAGAAATATTTATCTGTCATGCATTTTATTTGCATCCCTATTCTGTGGACCTCTCTGAGCAGTGCAGAGATTACTGGGCAAACTGTCATTACAACTAAATTTGGTTTCCATTTACCAGGTTTTTAAAAATATAAAATATTTATATCACTTACAAGAATGCATACCATTCTCAAATACCATTTAATAGACTGAATGTGGGTGGTAAGAATGTTTCTCAGGGTTGCAAACTAATGCAGTAATTCAAAAGTTCACTTTTTCCTTTGTCTGCATCCCACTGACATTGTTCTCCTTATCCATCACCTTAGTTGAGATGAGAAGTCAAGCATGTAGGAAAATTGAATGCTCCTATTTGTTCTTAAGCAAGTGAATTGACACATTCTACTTACTAGTCAGTAATTGCTGAAAGCATAAAAACCATTATAGTTGCCTGTCACAGATCAGAAGGAAATAGCTATTAGCATTGCTACTCTAATTGAAATTCAAGTGTTTTACAAAATAGCCCTCATATGGATTTAAGTATTAAATATAATCCTTCTCTTAAGAGTGAATATCAGGTCTGAAGTAACTTTTATACTTGTAGTGTGAAAATTTGACCAATAAATACTTATTTAATACTTACTATTTTCATGCTCTGTGTTTAGGGTTCAAGATCCAAGTGTGTATCCCAAATAGCACCAGTGATCTCTGCTGTGTGCTTCCAAATAATGCCACTATTATTGTAAAGACATTTCTATAAAGCAATTAAATATGAAACTATATTAATAGTTAATAGTTGTGTGGATTGGAGATTAAATCAAATAGGAAATAGATTTTATTGAAGGCGACATTGAAGATTAGAAATAGATTTTACTGAAAGCTGTATTGAAGAAATGGAATATAAATTAGATGTTGCTCATTGGTAGCTTCAGCATTTCTTTGTATAAAAAGCTTAGATTCAGTAACCTAATGGGAAATGATATGGTCTTGAAACTTGAATTTCATAGGCAGTTATACTAGTGTTTACTTAGATAATCTGATACAGATCAATAAAAGAGCCAAGTTTTTGAAATACCCTTTTTTGCTGTTCCTCAATATGCTTTGAGAAAATGTCATATTACATGTCAAAGAACATTCTTCATTTTATTTGAGCTATATGAATGGTAGGGAGAACTAAAGACTGTGGGTATGCTAAGGCACTCATGGTAAGCCATCCTGTGGCACCATCACTATTCATGAATAATGAGATTAAAAGAGAGAAGGAAGTAAATATGAATTCTAAGATACACAGTGAGATAAAGGAATGGGATCAGGCTGAAGGGTGCTTGTGTGGCTCAGTTGGTTAAGCTTCTGCCTTTGGCTCATGTCATGATCCCAGGGTCCTAGGATAGAGCCCTGCATGCGGCTCCCTGCTCTGTGGGAGCCTGCTTCCTCCTCTCCTCCCAGCTCATGCTCTCTCCCTATCTCAATTACTATCTCTGCCTTTCTCTCAAATAAATAAGACCTTTAAAAAAAAGTGGGGGTGGGGGGGTGGGGGGGTGGGCAGGCTCAGGTGGAAACCTGACTAGAGAGGGATGCATTGTATTGGAAAGAGTGTAGGAGGGGAGGTTGAATAACTTAAGTGGGCCTTATTTTGCTCTTAGTTTTGCATATTTGTAGCAGAAGTTTGAATATAATATTGTGGAAAAAATGAGAACTCTGCTAAATTTAAAATAGAAAGCAACATAAGTAACTCTAAAAATAGTGATTGTTTTTTGACCATTGTCCTAAAAGACTGCAGTAATTTTGAGAAGAAGAATTTGTTCATTACATAGTTACTAACCCCCCCTCCCCCCACCAAGTCACAAAGAATAAAATCCACAGTCATTTCAATAGCCCAGAGGGTCCATTTTTAACCCACCATGCTCTTCCCCTAGTTATGTATTATCTCCTCCTTTATCTTTTGAAAATTTATCCTCAAATGCCACCTCTTTAAAGAGGATCTGATTTATTTATAATTGAACCTCCTCCCAGCTAGAATTTTCTGTCCTCTTTATCTGCTTTACTTTTCTGTATTGTATATGGCATTGTCTATGGGTCTGTCCTCATTATAATACACATTCTGTGAGGATAGGGATTTTTCTTTGTGTAGTTTACAGCTATTTCCAATGTCCAGAAATGTGTCTGGAATTCAGTGATACTCAATAAATACATTATGAAGATTGAATGAATCAACCAATCAGTAAGTACACAGTCCTAGAAAAGTGATAAGCACACAGTAAACACTTAATATGTATACTTTGGGAGGCTTAAATAAAAACTTATGGTTATAAAATTATTTTTAGACAATTATATGGCAAACTAAGAAAGGTGTGTCTTCTGGAATATGTTTTTTAAATTAAACTTTATTTTGACATAGTTTAGATTCATATGCAGTTATAAGAAGTAAAATTTAAAATAAACAAAAGTTAAAATTAACAAACCCCTAGCAATCCTGGCAAAGAAAAAGAAGATGCAAATTACCAGTATTTAGGAATGAAGCTACTATAGACATTACTAACATCAAAAAGATAATAAGGAAATAATACCAACAGCTTCTCACACAAAAATTTTATACCTTAGGTGAAATAAACTCTGTGTTAAAAAACCACAGTTTCCACAGCTCACCTAGTATGTGAATAGCCCTATAATTATCAAGGCCATTATATGTATAATGATTTCCTGTGACCCACTCTGGTAGGGAAAGAGAGGGCACCTCTCCATTCCTGGCAGTTGGGGGTAGGAATCCGAGTTCCCCCCTCGCCCTCTGCTGACACCCCAGGGAAGAAAGCTGAGTAGGCACAGGAAAGAGGGCTGCCTACTAGCCTCTACTGAGGAGGCCTCCTGGCCCTAGCTGGGAGGGATAGGAGTTCCTCATTATGCTCCACATGGGTTCTCCACTGACATGGGGGAGGGGTCTTGTTACTTCTGGAAAGAGTAGAAGTTCTAGCTTCTTATTCTGTCGACTCCAACTTCACCCTGTCAAAAATGGTTGGCGTGCCTTAGTACCTAGGGTAGGAGACTAGGTTCCCCATTTGACCTTTGCTGAATGTGAGGAGGTGGAGCCACAGTTTTCTTCTGTGGTTTTGGGTAGAGCTATTACTGTCTAAAAGTTTTTGTCCCACTAAGCTACATGGTTTTTTGCCTAGAGAAAGCAGCCTTTTATTGGGACTTTCTTGGCCTCAGCTAGTTGGCTTTTCCAGGTTGTTGGCCTCAGGGATGTATAAGCAAAAAGAAAATGCAGAGAACTCACCACTGCGCTGTTTCTTGGGTCTTGATTCCCTTAGTTCCTCTGCCTTCTCTCCACCTTTGAGTGTCTTCACTTTATATTTAATTTAAATATTTAAATATAAATATCTAAATATTTATATTTAATGTCCATGGTTTTAGTTGCAGGTAGTGGAAGGAGTAGCGAGAATACATCTACTCCATCTTCTCCAAAGCAGAAGTTCATATGGGGATATATTTAATGGTTCTAAGTAAGCATCTTTGCTGTAAGCATTTTCACCACAGTCAGATCATTTCCACTCTGTAAGGCAATTTCACTGAAAAAGATAAAAATAACGGTCTGACAGTTTGATTTGATGGTTCATTTCATCAGCTGGTTGACAGTTTGGTTTCATTTCTCTATTGTTACAGTTCTCCCATTTTTATAAGATATAAATCTTAGCTGGTTCCCATGGTGGTCTGTAGAATGGCACAGAGTTTTGAACCCACACTTCCATAGAACTTTGGAACATCCTTCAGTGGGCATGTGACAAAATGCCAAGAACCAATAATGGTGTGGAAGGTTTTCACAATGAAAGACAAAGCTCACTTACAAAAATACATTCCAGTATTTGGAAACTGATATATCCTTTAGTGAAGGAAGAAGTTTTAGGGAAAAAAAAAATGAGATACTGTACATGAAGATAAATCAACAAACAAAAGCCTATGTGATACAATGGATGAAAAACTTTGCTGATGACAAGAGCTTAGGTACACTCCAAAAAATAAAATCCATTATTTTTGCAGGCCACGAATCGACACTATACATTTTTAATGTATTCAGATATTTAGTATTTTGCAATAAAATCTTTCAAATTCTATCATTCATTTTTAATGTTTCATTATGTCCTTTTTAATGAATATCCCTCTTTAATTTTTCATGATTTTTTCATTTATGGCAGAGTTGCCTTCCAGTCAATTAGTTATGCAGCAAAGATGCTTCCAGCAAAAATACTTCCAGCAAAAATTCTAAACATGTTTAGTATCATGCATGGTACCCTTTTTATCCACCTGCTCAAGATGATGTTATTTAATACATATGAGGTAGTATGCTAGGGACTATGGGAAGACTATGATGAAACAAATTTATTTCTTGTGCTTTTAAAATTTAGAGTTATATAATTGGACTTCAGAGATAACCTCATTCAGTCATTTCATTTGGCAGACGTGGGAAATGAAGCACACAGGTTAAGCGTCTGTTCAGTGAGCTGTAACTAATTATTAGCAGAACTACCACTGATCCAGAACTCTTTCTTCTTATTTACCCTTACCTTAAAAATTCAATGAATCATTGTATTTATTGAAATTAGAATTGTTTTCTTCCATTATTTCACAATATCTGAACAAAATTCTTATAGGGTGAGGAGATTGAGGGTCCATTATATGAATTTCCTCAATAATTTGTGCCGATATAATTATGATAAAGCTATATACAGACTTTTGCCCAAGTACGGATTTAAAATGAAGGAAAACTCAATTTCTATCATCAGATATGTGCTTACCTTTAATCCAAAAGTACCATAATACTAAAAATACTATGTAAAATACTGCAGCTATTCTGTGAATTTTTAGAGTTCCTAAACATGTATCACATATTTTTTTTTAATCCTGGATTCATTCCAAAGGTGTGATGTTTGGCTTTGTGAGATGGTCTTAGGTGTCCAATTCTAAATTATAAATGTAAAACTCCTTTTAACAGTAATTCCGTTTGTAAAAAATGAATAGGAGTCACTCTGCATGATTCTCCTTGACCCCACGGATGCTCTAATACCTTTCACTAAGCACACTCCCGGCATTACTCCTTTCTTCATCCCAGCTCCGGCTAAAGACAGCTGTTCTTCAAGCAGCATTTTTATTAACTTATTTAAGAACTGGGGCGTATCTTATTACCCTATTTTCCATTCCTGTCCTATGCAGCTGTAGCTGGTACTTTTCATAACAGCTTCTACATATCAACCTCCTCCCCCATTTCACTCTATTTTTTTTTCCTTTTTCTCTTTTACTTTCTTTTTTAAGTAAATTAAGGATGTGTGTGTGTGCATGCAAGAGCCTCCTTTCTTTATCTCTAGTAACCCTATTACTTGAAAGCTTCAGGAATGTGCCTGTTGTTTCGGTGAGATTATAAGCGTCAGGGGAAACCATTTATGAACGGTGTAAAAATTCTGAAATGTAAAATAAATGACTTTTACTGATAGCAAAATTTCATTAACAATGCTACATTTAAATTCAATTTTAACAAAACAGTGCAATATGAATATAAAGAAAAAGCTTTGAACAAATTGTTATTGTTAACCTCCCCTTAATGAACTTCAAATATTACAAGTTTTGTGGTGTGTAAGAAAATAACTTTTGGTCAGGAAACTATTTTATAAAATAAGGCATGCATAAATAGCAGCCACCATGTGATTAAACACTTCCAAAATTCAAGTAAAGAAATAATGATTCTTAGTATATTAATGTTATCATATAATTTGAATTTTCACCATCCAGTATTCTTTGCACCCTCAAATCACCCATTAGTTCTGTGTCTGGTTACCTTATTATGAAAAATTATTACCTTAAAAACAATTTGCAACAACTGTTAGAAAGATAATAACTGTTATTCCTTATGGATCACAATAATAAAATCTATACCAATTAAAAGATACATTAAAACTCAGTAGCCTAGGGGCGCCTGGGTGGCTCAGTGTGTTAAAGCCTCTGCCTTCGGCTCAGGTCATGATCCCAGGGTCCTGGGATCGAGCCCCGCATCGGGCTCTCTGCTCAGCAGGGAGCCTGCTTCCTCCTCTCTGCCTGCCTCTCTGCCTACTTGCGATCTCTGTTAAATACATAAATAAAATCTTTAAAAAAAAAAAACTCAGTAGCCTAATTTTCTGGTTTGTTGGTAATTAAATGAACCTGCTTTAGAAAGGATTTTTTTTAAAAACCAAGATCCTGTTTGTGATTTTTTAAAACAGAACTACATTAATATTTGTTATATAAGAAAAGTCTAACATTTTTAAAGTTTAGACTTAAAATTTAAAACTAACTTTATATTTAGGATATCATGACAGAGAAATGGTTAATTGTATAAGACATGTTCCTTGAAAGCTGGATAGAATGCTATTCTCACAAGTACTAGTAGAAACTTTGCTTGAAGATTGAACAATTGCCAGAAGATAGTTGAAGTTGAAAGTGTTCGTTGATTACTTGAACTAATCTGTAAGGCTTCTCTAGTATGGATATATGAAAAATACAACAAAGCTCCTTATTTTATCCCACTAACAGGTAGATTTATAAAACATTAACTATAAAGTATATGTCTAGTATTTTTTTTTTAGATTTTATTTATTTATTTGACAGACAGAGATCACAAGTAGGTAGAGAGGCAGGCAGAGAGCGAGGGAAGCAGGCTCCCCGCTGAGCAGAGAGCCCGACGCAGGGCTCAATCCCAGGACCCTGGGATCATAACCTGAGCCAAAGGCAGAGGCTTTAACCCACTGAGTCACCCAGGTGCCCCTAATGTCTAGTATTTTAAATTTCTATAGAGATGTAATATGTAACTTATTTTAGATATTACTGTTATACTTTTATGGGAAAGCTTTTTCCTTTTCATGCTTTTATGTTTTCTTTTTTATGTTTTTTACATATGGGAAATTATTTTATACAAAATGAAATGCACCAAAGTGAAGCAAGCAGTTCAGTGGTTTTCCACAAATGTGTACCCCCCAGGCAACACCACTCAACAACATATAGAACATTTCCATCTCCCACAGAAAATTCCCTTGGACACCCACTCTCAAAGGCAACCACTGTCCTGATTTCAATCAGCAAAAGTTACTTTCAGTTGTTCTTGAGCTGTATGTATTCGCTCATTTCTGGTCTGTTTCTTCAAACTTAATTGTGAAACCCATATTCTTGAGGGTTTTACTAATTTGTTCTTTTTTACTGTTAAATATTTTTCCATTATATGACTATTCCATTACTTGTGTGTCTGTTTTTCTGGTCATGTAGGTTGTTCTAAACTAAGTGTTATGAATAAAAGCATTACAGATATTTTTGTTTAAATCTTTTCTTGTGGAATTTCTAGGTCATAGTCTAGATATGTGTTTGTATTCAAGAAACTGGCAGTTTTCTAAAATGGTTGTACTATTTTAAATACATACCTAACAGTAATATGTGAGAGTTCTAATGCTCAGTACCAGCAGAATTTGGTCTTCATAATTTCAGACATTCTACTTCATGTTAAGAATTTCTATCTTGCTGTAAGTTTTATTTTCATATCAGTGATGATTAATGATGCTAAATCCTCTTACTATGAGTTTGACTTTTTTAGATTTCAGACTTATCTATACCTTTCTGAATCTGGCTTATTTCACTTAGCAAAATGATTTTAAACCTCTCTTCTTTTCAAATATAATCATAGTGATGTCTCCTTCTGATAATTTTATATCAAAAATTTTAGTTTTTTACTTCCAGATAAAAATATTTTCTAATTTCCTTTGCAATTTATTCTTTGTTCCATGGTTACATAAAAATATGTTTGATTTCTGATTATTTGGCACTTTTCCGGATATTCTCATGTCATCAACTTTTAATTTATTGCCATTATTGTCAGAGAATTTATCTTTAAGACTTTATCTTTAAAAAATTGTGGAGAAATTTTCTATCACTCTGCATATGATTTATCTTGTCGAATATTCTTCCATACACACTTGAAAATAATGTATATTCTTCAGTTGTTGGCCATAATGTTCTCTGTATTAATTCATTGTGTTTGCACGTTTTGCAAATCTATATCCTTACCATATTTTAGCCTAATTATTCTATCAATTATTGAGAAAGGAATGTTAAAATATACCATGATGATTGTGGATCTGTCTGTTTCTTCTTTCAGTTCTGTAAATATTTGGTTCATGTACTTCAGAGTTTGTTCTTTTTAAAACATATACATATTTATGATTGTTATAATTCCTTAACTGACCCTTTAATCTTTATAACTGTCACTTTTATCTTTGGGAATACTCCTTATGTTAAACGTTATTTTGTTTGATATTAATATAGGCACATGTTCTTTAGTTTATTGTTTGTATCATACATCTTTTTCTAACCTTACTTTTGAATTATTTGTATCATATTTAAACTATGTGCATAGTGACAGCAAAGTATGCTTCTTGTGGACAGCATATAATTGGACCATTTATTTTTATTTTGACTGACAGTCTCTGCTTTTTAATTTTTATTTTTTTACTATACAAGAATTTTTTTTAATTTAAATTCAATTAGCCAAGGTATAGTACATCATTGTTTTTTTATATAATGTTCAATGATTCATCAGTTCAGTATAACATCAATCTCTGCTTTTTAAGTGGAGCATTTAATCTATTTATATTTAAAATCATTATTAATTTTGTTGAGTTTAGTTTTACTGTTTACTATTTGTTTTCTCTTTGTCTTATCTCTTTTATAGTTCCTCCCTTCTTTCTTGCCTTCTTTTGGGCTAATTGAATAGTTTCAGCTTTCTATTTTAATTCATCTGTTGTATTTTTGGCTGTACTTCTTTGTCTTATTAATATTTAGTAGTTGCTCAAGGGGATTATAATAGGATTATTTGGGTTGTTATAGCTACGTAATATCATACAACTTCACATAAAATAAATGGAGTTGCAGGAGCACCTGGGTGGCTCAGTAGGTTAAGCATCCAACTCTTGAATTTGGCTCAAGTCATGATCTCAGGGTTATGAGGTCAAGCCCCATGTTGGACTCTGCACTGGGTGTGGAGCCTGCTTAAGAATCTCTCTCTCCCTCAGCCCCTCCTTCTCCCATCCCCCCTCTCCATGGAGTTGTAAAAGTTCAATGTTTTTTTGCCATACTTTGTGTTATTCATGTCGTGCATTTGATATCCATATAAATAATTTACATATATGTACATTGTAAACCCCACAATTTATTTTTACTTCCCAGTAAATCTACCAGTAGATTTAAATAAATTTAGAAAAGACTGCATATCTTTTCTATGTAATTACTATTTTTGGTGTTCTTTATTACAGTGTCATTTCACCCAATGTCACACATCTAGTGTCCTTTCCCTTTAACATTGTTAAGACTTTGTTCTAGTGCAGGTTTGCTCACAAAAAATTCTCTCAGATATTATTTACTTAAAATGGAATTATTTTAGATAATTCCAGATATAAAATTCTGGAAAGGTAGTTTCTCCCCACCCTCTCCCTAAGTATTTTTCCCTTTGAAGATGTCATTCTTTTGTCTGTGATACATGTAATTTTTTCTGGCACTTTTCAAGAGCCTTTTCCTTTATATTTTCTTTAAGGCAGTTTGTCAGTGACATGGCTAGTGTACTTTGTTGCACTTGTTTTGCTAAGGGTCCATTTAGCTTTTTGTATTGGTAAATTAATACTTTTCTGAAATTTGAGAAATTTTTGGCCATTATTTTTTCAAATATTTCTCTTCCCTCTTCTATCCAATTTTGAGACTCCAATTATAACCTCTTGATATCATTCTTTGAATGACTGAGGTTTTCTTAAACTTTTTTCACTTTTTTTCCTATGTTCTTCAAAGTGGAGTTCTGTTGATGTTTTATGAAGTTTATTGACTTATCTTCTCCTGTTTTTACAGTGGCATTAAATAAATCCAGTTCAGATGTATTTTTAAGTTCTAGAGTTTTTATTTAGTTTAGTGTTTCCTTAAATCTATTCCTCTCCTGAAATTCCCTATTTGGTTTCTAATTATGATTGTATTTTCTGTTAAGTCAAATAAAATATTTATATTGTTTGAAATTCATTTTCTTCTAATTCCTCCACCTGAGTTGTTCTGTGATCTCTTTCTATTGAGCACTTTTTCCTCCTATGAGTTACATTTTCCTGTCACTAGAAATTTTCCTGCTTACCCAGTAATCTTTGAACTTACATTGGACATTGTTGGTGATGTTTTGCAGAAGCTCTGGATTTTGCTATCTTGTTCTGAAGAGTGTTGGTTTTTATTCTACCAGACTATTAAATTACTGAGTAACAATTTCGTGAATGTGTGGTTTTGATTTCTCCATTATTTACAGAGGAAATTCCTTAATCCTGGGATATAGAGTAAAGTTAAATGTATGGGCCATTTTAGGATTTTTGTATGAGGCCTATGCTATTTACCAATCCCTCACTTTAGTGGAATTGAAACTCCAAATTCTGTCTTCTCTGCACTGGGAAGCAACTAAACTTTCTACTCTGTTTTGCATTCATTTCTTTCCACCATGTTCCTCAGTGTGTCCTTCATACATGAACGATTAAGAGATTAGCCAAGGATTTCAGAGTTTAAACCCAGAATTTAGGTCTAACCCCTCTTTGGCTCCCTCTTTTTCCAACTAACTATTTTGGCAGTTTCATATGCCATTTCCTACACCTCAAGCCAAAAGCCGTTTATATGCTTCTTTGTTTCCTCCACAGTGCGTAGTTGTTATCTGCAGAATTAGTCTGATACGAACTATTGCTGTACCATCAGAACAGATCCTCAAACTTCCTGTGTTTGGGAAGTAGAATGTTTTGATATTTTTCTGCTTCTGAAAAATTATTTTTTGTATGATTTTGACAATTCTAGTCATACTGAACACTTTTATGTAAAAATAGCCTTACTGAATATTTTGTGATAAGCACGCAGAGGGGAGGTTTACATTGCAATAATACACATGACTCTAAAATAAACAGTATATATTTTTGTTCTTAAAAATATTTTGACAATCAGGGATTTTTTCTGTTCACTACATTATTTCACAGAGTCTCCAATCTCACCCCATCCTTTCATCCTTTCTCCTCTGTCGGTTGTTTTCATCTCTCCTTTGATTCTGTGTGTGTGTGTGTGTGTGTGTGTGTCTCACAGAATCTTGGAAAACTCCAAATTCTTCTTTTTCTTTTATAGAGCTTTCCCCAAACTTTAAAACCAGGACTCCTTTTGTACATTTTAGTCTATCAGGGTTTTCTGTACAGCCATATTCCTTAGAAAACAGGAATAGTTTTAAGTAGCATTTGATTACAATCAGCATTGGTGATAGTTGTTCATCAATCAACATTGGTTACAGCACTGGTGACACTTTTCTTCTTGAAATCAGTACATACGACCATCCATTCATTTCCTCAGTTATTTATTTATTTGTTAAACAAATATTTCTCAAGTATCAGTATAAGCCAGACATTATTGACTGAATTTTTTTTATGATTTCTTTTTCCCCATTCTACTTTACTGCCCATTAACTACCAACTTGATAGAGACTCAGTTCTTTATCTGCTGTGGTGATACTATATATACAAATATGCCTCTTAAATGTTTATTCACTCTTACGATTTCCAAGCTTACTGATTCTTATTTATGCCAAATTAGCTTCTCTTGACTTCTTAGGCTAACCCAATCTTTTCCTCCCAAGATATCTCTATTCATGTTAACAAGATATGAAACTAACATGTCATTTACTCATATCCATCCTCAAGTAAATCCCACAAACCAGTATATATTTCCCATTTCTTCATTAATGCTGATAATTCAATTTCATCTCCAGGTGTTATAGCATTGTTCTTAATAGACAACTAACTCTTCTATATAATTACTACCCTAAGAACTGCTTCAGATAAATAATTTCAAATCAAAGTTGTCATTTTTGATGGACATTCTCACTATTTAGTTTGGCATATAAAGCTGTCAAAGTAATGACTTTATAAAATAAATCAATACATTGTCTCTCCAAACAGAACATATATAACCCATTCTCTTTGTAGTGGTGTCCAAAAATAAAACAAAACAAAAGTTTTAGTGAAACATTTTTATAAATAAGTTATACATTCAGTAATACTTGATTTAAGAACTATATAATTATAGCTATGGTCCATAGAGTTTTGGGCCCCTCAGTTGTCCATTTATACATGCATTAAGACAGACACTTTAAAATTTTTTTAGGAAATTTTATCCTGCTTTATACTTTCTCAGTTCTCTTTCATTTAAGTGGAATATTTAAGGTGATTTTATTTAGCACACTAATAAGAATGTGTCAACACATGTTCCCAGTTTCATAGTGCCACCTAATATCATGTTTATTTAGCATATTTTGATAAATTCTAACCCAGCTACTCCAAAATCTCTTTCTAGGTTAAACTAGACTGCTAGAAGAATGCCTGAACTGAATAATTAGAACCTCTGAAGAAATAGTTTTACTAAAACATGTTTGATAGCTATTCTCTCATTCAAATTGAGAGCCATTGTAAGAAAGAGCCAACTTACAGATACTTAGCGTTTGCTATGTAAGGATGTTGTTGAAGATATTGTTCATTAAATTATATGGCAACCTGTTTATTTGATTTTTTTTTGAGAGAAGAGATAGAAATATTTCTTCTCAGTAACAGAGATTATTGTATTTTCTTGTTCATTTAATTTGCTTTTATTTATAATTACAGAGATTTAAAATCTTGAGTTTCTCTTTTGTATAATTTTCTACAACACAGAGCCAAGTCATAGTCTACCTTTAGGAAGTGAACAGTGTACATTTTATCTATTGACCTAGTTACTAGGTTCATTCCATGTTTTACTCCTATCGCCCCTCTGCCCAATAAATAAACACATTCTGCTGATATTCTTTGCTGTTTTTAAAAAACTCTATTCCCAATTATCGTTTGTTATTGTAATCTGCGTTACCCTGCATGTGTATAACATCTAACCAGTTTCTATTAAATTACACTTTACCTAATAACTAGTTACATGGAGGCTCAGGATTTCCTTTAAGTTTAAACTTTACCAGTTAATCTCTGTTGATTGTTCTCTGTTGCTTAATAGAGCTTAGGTAGTCACCTAAACTTTTTTCTCAAACAACACAACACTTGTTGGCCCCCCCTTTTTTTTTCTTATTACTCTTTTCTTGAGTCTAATATACTTTCCAGACTTTCACAGTTTGTAACAGTTACTTATATCTCTCCCACACTTAATGCCCTTGAACATCTTTTCTTCCACATATCTATGGATTCTTAATTATTCCTTCAAGTTATAGCCCCCAGATATTCTCTTTCCTTGAAAGTTTCCTTTGGGCATTGCCTATTTGTGGTAGTTTCTATGAGTTAAATTACTTTTCATATATTTATGAAAAGCAGCTTATTCCCTAAGACTATAATAACTTGCCCACACTGTTCAATGTGAATGATCAGTAATTGTTATTGATTAAATTCAAGTTAATGCAAAATTTTTATCTGCTATGCTGAAATATTTTTGCACTCAACTTCATAAGAATTTCTATTTTTTTAAGGTTATTTATTTATTTATTTGACAGACAGAGGTCACAAGCAGGCAGAGAGGCAGGCAGATACAGAGAGAGGAAGGGAAGCAGGCTCCATGGTGAGCAGAGAGCCCAACACGGGACTCGATCCCAGGACCCTGGGATCATGACCTGAGCAGAAGGCAAAGGCTTTAACCCACTGAGCCACCCAGGCGCCCCAAGAATTTCTATTTTTTATATTGATTCATACTATGTTAGTGTTGATAAAATATAATTTTATTTGTATATGCTCAGATCATATATTAGTACCTTGTGTTTCTAAAAGGATTATAGATTATTTAAAACTACCAGAGACAAATATTTTCTTGATAAACTAGGAAAGATTGTGTTGGTACTTTTTAAGGTTTCATAAATATAAATTATAAATATAATTGTTCAGGCATCTGTTTTGTTTAAAAGAAAGTACATCTGTGGTTGAAGATAAAAATACTTAGTCATAAATAAAGATTTAAAGAAACTTGGTCTTCCATATTCGTATACTTTATTAGGTCAGTGAGAAGCCAATACAAACCACTGTCAGAATCTTACCATGGGAGGTTGGCAACTTCTAACAGCTGATATTCACAAGTTTAAAGAATAATTACACTTTATACACATTTTCCTCTTCGAAGTGGGACCTACTAAATAGTCACTAAAAACTGACATGCATTTAAACGTACAACAAATTTCACTTCTATAGTTCTATGGACTTTCATTTCAACCATGATGAAAGTATTTCACAGATAAGAATAATTTATGAATAAAAAGTAATTCACGGAATACCTTGCCAGTGAATGTTGATCGCTTCATCACAGTTCAGTCATGTTTAGAAAATCTAAGCAAGCTGTGTGATTACTCCAGGAAGCATGGAATGATGTGTTCAAATTAGTACCATCTGTGGATAGAAAAAAATTGAGGTTTTTAGTCATTCTCAAAGAATGGAAATCTGATTCTCCATGCTAAAATGAGTGTAATCCTTTTTGTATCTGTAATTCAATAGGGCAGTTGCTTTGAAATAGTCCAGTTCAACACACAGTTCATCAAAAGAGAAGATACTGCATATCAATGCTAGTCTTTTATGAGTGCCACTGAGGTAGCCTTCCTTTAAAAAATTGTCTATGAGTTATATATTTGGGCTTAGATTAGATTTATTTCTGGTTTATCTTTCTAAATATATGTGATTAGAAAATGTGGGCAAAATTTTATACGACTTGAAAGCCAAAATGTTTCAATGAACCATAACTTATTCATATATTCAACACGTACTGAGTGCCTGTATGTGCCAGATGCTGTGTATCAGTGCAGGTTCCTTCACTGAGCCTGTCACATGGAAGGCAACTCAATTGTTGTTACTCTTCCTTTAGTCAAGTTACACATAGTTCTTGTTTCTTTTAGACCCTTATTTCTTCGCAATACTTGTTTGGAAAACCCAAGAGTCTGTGGACCAGCATTAATATGGTGAAAGTTTTTATGCGTAACCAATTTTGCCATTGAAGTCTTCATTCCTAAAATCTGAACATTGCAAGGGGGATAAAAGTTGGTCATAGGACAACCATGGGCATTTAGTAATCCCCTCTGCTGAACTGGGAAAAACATAGTTCTTCTGACCTCTCCAGTTCATTGGATAGCTAACGCATCCCACTTTCTTCCCACTCCTAGTTGCTTAGTAAATCCTAGGTAAAAGAAATTGAAATGCAGAAGGGGTGTTTGGTGATGGACTCAAAAGGGAGGGAAATGTATGGTTTATACTCCCTGATTCCCATAGGGAAAGAGCAGAGTGTACAGTTTTAATGCAAATGAAAACTTCCCAAGTGTCCTCACTATATTTGAGTTAAAACTAAAAATCTTGAATACAGTCCAGAAGGTTCAGCATTATCTGATTCTGACCTACATCTCCAGCTTTCTATCTTCTTATCCATCTCCTTGTGGACCCAGCTATGTTCCTGAAGTGTTTTTAATGTACCACACTTCTTCCCCTCAGAATCTTAACACATCCTGATGTTATTCACCTGGAAAGCTAATCTTATCTGTCAGTTCTCTTATTAAATTAAAGTCTTCCCTGACCATCTATCTAATTGAAATCTCTGGGGTGCCTGGGTGGCTCAGTTGGTTAAGTGCCTGCCTTAGGCTTAGGTCATGATCCCAGAGTCCTGGGATGGAGCCCCATGTAAGGTTTCCTGCTCAGTGGGGAATCTGCTTCTCCCATTCCCTCTGCCCCTCCCTCCTACTCTCACTCTCTTGCTCTTTTGCTTTCTCTCATAAATAAGTAAAATCTTTAAAAATAAATTAATGAAATCTCCTGTTATGCCTTCTTATTCATTGCTTTAAAAATATTTATTAAATGTCTATTTTTTATTTTTTATTTTATTTTTTTTAGATTTATAATCTCTCCTTGATAATCTTTTTTTTTCCAATTTATTTATTTTCAGAAAAACATTATTCATTATTTTTTCACCACACCCAGTGCTCCATGCAGGCTGTGCCCTCTATAATACCCACCACCTGGTACCCCAACCTCCCACCCCCCCGCCACTTCAAACTCCTCAGATTGTTAAATGCCTATTTTGTTGCAAACATGACTCTAGACCTTCAGAGACACAATCTAGTATTTGATTATTTGTGTAGATTGATATTTGTATGTATATATGACATATGAATAAGCATACACATTTTGTAGTCATTGCTCAATCTTTTTTATTGATAATGAATGTAGAATCAGAATCTTTCTAGACCTTTAGAATACATATTGGAATGAAGTGGAGTTGAAAAGAAGATTAGGCCTGGTTGAGGTGGGTTTTCAAAGTAGAATTAGGATTTAGAGAAGGGTGGCTATCAGTTCAAAACAATGAAGTAGAAACTAATAGAGCTATCTGAAAATAAATTTCAAAAGGAATCCCCTCAAGACTTTGAGTTTCCTTTTGGTCTATCTATTTAAATAGAGGCCAGAAAAGTAGAAATTGGCCATTTTATAGAGGAAAATTACATTAGTTTTCTATTGTTATGTCACAAATGATCACAAACTTAGTGGTTTAAAACTATGCCCATTGATTATTACACAGTTCTGTAGGTCAGAAGTCTGGGTATATTGTGCATCGATTCCATACCCAGAGGCCCACAAGCCAACTCAAGGTGTCAGTAAGCTGTATACTCACGTGGAACTCAGTCCTCTTCTAAGCTCACAAGCTTGCGACAGAATTTGGTTTCTTACATTGATAGGTCTGAGATCCCCAGTTCCTGGCTGACTAATAGCCAAGGGCTTCTCTTAGTTCTCTTAGTTCTTCTTCCAAGACAATAATGGATACATTTTTATATATCATATCTGTCTCTTGCTTAGAGTATGTTCTTTCCTCTTTTGTAATGAAACAAAGAAAACTCTTTGCTTTTAAAGGACTCAGTCTATAAAATCAGGTTCATTGTATAATCCGTCCTTATTTTATTTATTTATTTATTTGTTAAGTCTTTATTTACATTTCAGTTAATTAACAGCACAATATTAGTTTCAGGCATACGTATAGTGATTCAACACTTCCATACAACACCTGGTTCTCATCACACGTGCTTCCCTTAATTACAGATGAAAAGTTTTCTCATATCAGCACCTATATCAGAGCTTAGTTGAAAAATTGGATGAAGGTGAGTGTACAGGGGCCAGGAATCTTGGAGACATCTACCTACATAAAGGTCAGACATAAAAAGACAAGTTGACCAAGATCATCTCTAAACGTCCTTCAAATTCTGCTCCTGTCATCTTCTGATTCATTTGCCTATTCCATGAATTTGACCGCCAAAATGGATCTAAAAATACATTTCTTTCTTATTGCAACAATATTTTTTCTTTTTTTTAAACATATCAGTGATCTATAAATTTGTCCTTTTTCCTGTAGTGTAATTATCAGACTAGACTTGATAAAAAGTACTTCTGAACATCTCATTCTGACACTTCAATAGCTTTCCATTGCCTAACAAACTCTAAGTTCCTCTCAGTATATCCCCAGGTTATTTTGTAGCCTTTCTGTTTTAATTGGCAGTATGAACTATAAATAATAGTTGAACTTGACTTAGATCACATTGCCCTTCTTCTAAATCTCTACCTTAACAATCAGTGAAATGCTGTCTCACATGCCACTTTTTCTCTTTTTCTTTTTAAGATTTTATCCATTTATTTGCAGACAGAGATCACAAGTAGGCAGAAAGGCAGGCAGAGAGAGAGAGGAAGGGAAGCAGGCTCCCTGCTGAGCAGAGAGCCTGATGCAGGGCTTGATCCGAGGACCCTGAGACCCTGAGACCCTGAGACCCTGACCTGAGCCGAAGGCAGAGGCTTAACCCACTGAGCCACCCAGGCGCCCCACCACTTTTTCTCTTAAGGCTTCTCCTGAACCACGAGATCATCCATATGTCTCTGCCTTGGGTTAGAATATTTTGAAAATTTGTGTTTTCTTTCGGTGGTCTGAGTTCAAACTTAGTGGCTGAGAGATTTGAATAAATTATAGAAATTCTACTTTTTATGAAAATTCTGTTTTTTAATTCTTAAAATGATTCCTCTATAAGGTAAATTTTCCTTAAAAAATAACTTTTTCTCTAATTGCTTTTCTGCCTAACTAAAAATAGTAGTTATGTTGTAGGTATTGTATCAAGTATTCTGCTTGCAATCTACTTTAAAGGTTAATTAATTCAATTAAATACAATAAAATTTGATAATAAATATTAGTATTAGAAATAGAATAATTGAATTTGACCATATGGCTTTAAATTACCTGCTTCTTGTTTTCCATTGCATTAGAATTTCTCTCCTCTTTCAGATTTAGGCAAATATATAAGCAATAGGTCTACATATAATTCAGCAAAAATTTAAGAGGAAATTGGGGCGCCTGGGTGGCTCAGTGGGTTAAGCCGCTGTCTTTGGCTCAGGTCATGATCTCAGGGTCCTGGGATCGAGTCCCGCATCGGGCTCTGCTCAGCAGGGAGCCTGCTTCCCTCTCTCTCTCTCTCTGCCTGCCTCTCCATCTACTGTCAAATAAATAAATAAATACAATCTTTAAATAAAAAAAAAATTTAAGAGGAAATTAAAATTTTTAACTCAAGTCTAGACCTTTCTACAGAACTCCAGACTCATGTGCCCATCTATATGACATCTCTTTCTGGGTATCTGGTAGTCATTTCAAAGTTAACATGCTCAAAATAAATTCTTTTTTTTTTTTTAAGATTTTATTTATTTATTTGACAGACAGAGATCACAAGTAGGCAGAGAGGCAGGCAGGCAGAGGAAGCATAGCAGGCTCCCTGCCGAACAGAGAGCCCGACGCGGGGCTCGATGCAGGGCTCAATCCCAGGACCCTGGGATCATGACCTGAGCCGAAGGCAGAGGCTTAACCTGCTGAGCCACCCAGGCGCCCCTCAAAATAAATTCTTAATCTCTCCCCAGTGTTTACTCCTTCCACATTATCTTGGTTAATGATGACTTCATCCTTCTGTTTTCTCAATCCAAAGGCTTTAGAGCTTTCCTCTACTCTCTCCTTCCCTTATACTCTACATGTCACACATCAGCAAATCCTGTCAGCTCCCCTTCAAAATATATTCAGTGTCTGAATTCTTCCTTTCATTTCTGCTGCTGTAATCCCCATCATGATCTGTTGTGTTGACACTGCAATAGCCTAGTAATTGCTCTCCCTGTTTGTACCCTTACATCTCTTCACTCTATAATCAGCACAGTAGTCGGAGTGATTGTGTGAAAACATGTTAGAACCTGTCATTCCTCTGCTCAAAAGAATGTCCTGCAGGGCGCCTGGGTGGCTCAGTTGGTTTACCATCTGTCTTCAGCTCATGTTGTGATCCCAGTGTCTTGGGATCGAGTCCTGCATCGGACTCCCTTCTCCCTCTCCCACTCCCCCCAGCCTGTGCACACGTGCTCTCTCTTTCTCTCTTTCTTTCTGTCAAATAAAGAAGTAAAATCTTTAAAAAAAAATAAAAAAGAATGTTGTATATAATCTAGCCTTCATTATTTTTTTCTCAGACTTCAACTCTTATTAATAAGCCACACTGGTCTCCTTATTATTCTTCAAATACACCAAGGATGGATCCAACTTAGAGCTTATAATCATTCATTTTTCCCTGCCAGGAATGTTCTTTTTTCAAATATTCCCAAGGTTGTTTCCCCCACCTTCGTCAGGAACTTCATGTCTTCTAATCAGTGAGGCCTTCTCTGAATACTCAGTTAAACAAATCAGTATCCCTAGATCATCTTTCTCTTCTTCCTTTCCTTATTTCTCCCCCCAAACACTAATCATCATCTAAAATACTATATACAGTAGTCACTTATACTTTTATTGTATGTAAATACACCAAATATAAATTACACAAGGTCAGGGACTTCTGTCCAGTTTATTCATTGTATACCCAGCACCTACAGTAGCACTTGGCACAAATTAGGTTCTCATTAGACATTTACTGAATCCTGAATTAATATGATACTTTTAGGAATGAATGAGTTTTCTCTCATTTATTTTCTAATTTTTAAGTGTGACTATTACCATATAATTTTTGTAAATTATGTCATTTTCATACAAGTCATTGTTACCATTCTGTCTTAGTCTTCTAAGCAAAAGCCTTTCACACATGCAGGGAAAGACATGGTTGAGGAAAGTGCTTACATCACTTAGTTCATTGTTCTTTCATATTCCTAACTATAACATGCTTGTATTACTTGTTCAATAAATTGCAGTTTCTTAAAAATAAGACCTAATCCTTTTATATCTTGAATCCTTCACACCAGGCTCAGAACCTCACAGATGGTATACAAATAGCAAACTTGTGGTCAATATGAAATCAAATAAGTGACCCCAAGTAGGACCTTGTGATTATAAGTGATATGCAGATTTCTTTGTCTGTGTATTAATATCAGTGTGCTGAATGATGTTCTAGAAAGGGTTTTGTCAAATTTATTTATTTGTTTGTTTATATTGGTTTTTATCAAATGTAAGTATATGCAAGATAAAATAAAAATCAACAAATAAGTAAATTACTAATTCAGCTAATAACATTGTTTATTTAGAATTATTATATAATCAATCTTTACTATATATAGGATGCATTTGTGTCTATCCAACATTTAAATGTAAGTATGTCTTTCTTGGGAACCGAATATTAAAACTCAGACCATATCCAGGGAAGTACATAAGGTTAAATGAGCATACAATTTTATTTTGTACTAATGTTTATATATGAAACCAAAGTAAGTTTATATGAGATTCTTATGAGTCAGTTTGGGAGCAAAACTTGGAATTAATCAAATCACCGTTGTTTTGTCCTCTACCTTTTAGATCAGTGGTCTCTGAAGCACCACCTTAAGGTTCCACTCAGTAAATGTGGTACTCCTGATCTAAGGGTAGTTGTAATAAGGGATTGCCACTAGATGCATAATAAGGACATATTTTTGAATCCAGTCTTCCTTCTGTTTAACAGTTTTTGGTAGTTCTAATTGTTTTCAATTTTTCTCCTTTAACTTTTAGTTCCTAGTGTTCCCACAAATATTGCTTTTTCTAATGTTCAGTCAACTAGTGCAACATTAACGTGGGTGAGACCTGACACTATTCTTGGCTACTTCCAAAATTACAAGATTACCACTCAGCTGCGGGCTCAGAAATGCATAGAATGGGATTCTGAAGAATGTGTTGAGTATCAAAAAATTCAATACCTTTATGAAGCTGACTTAACTGAAGAGACAGTGTATGGATTAAAGAAATTTAGATGGTACCGATTCCAAGTGGCTGCCAGCACCAATGCCGGCTATGGCAATGCTTCCAATTGGATATCTACTCAAACCCTTCCTGGTCGTAAGTATTATCTTCTATATGTGTATATACTTCTCCTTTCGAGAAAAAGCTCTTTGAATGCTTTTCCGCAGAAATCACTCAAAGTATAGGTAATGATTGTTCTTGCAACTTTAGTTTTATGTCTTAAAACTAAGTAGCTACTCTAATTGTTTAGACAGAATCATTACTCATAATTAGCTAAATAAATTTCTATGACTTATCCTGAACACTATCTACATGGAATTATAATGGCTTCCATGCAAAGGAAATAAATATATACATATTTATGAAGGAATAAATACATACACTGATATCTGTTGAATTAATGATTTTTACTTAATACAATCACTGGACATGAAAATTACATGAGTTAGTCTATAAACGAATACATGTAATAACATTTGTTTTTAATTTAATTGAATCCCAATGGAAAATTCAATTTCAGACATTATTAAAGGCTTTTCTCAGACTTTCAGAGTCGTACTGAAGTCCTAGAGTCTTCTCTTGCAATAAAGCATTATAGGCCTCTCTTGGAGTATATTACTAGGCTTTACTGATTGCCACTGAGCCCCCTTTGTCCATGCCTACATTTTCCCCTTCATATCTAGATGCTCTGCACCCTTTAAGCTATACTTTACAACCTTTTTGATGACTTTATGGTTACTCACACACACACACCAGCTGAAACAGATCTCCTGGCAAGTAGCTTCTCAGCTTGTGCTATACCTATATAAAATTTGGAGGCAAACAAATACCAGGGGCTCAACTCCTAGCTGGAGATGTGAAGAAGGGAAAAAGCACAGAGAAGGAACATAAAATAATTTCTTAAAAATTTCTCTGCCATTTATCCATCTTTCAGGACTTTCATATTCAGGAAGGAGCTCTTTTAGTGCTTCTCCATAAAAATTATTCAAAGTCTACATAAAAATGCTGTTATAACTTTAGTTTTATATTTTAAAACTAACTGGTTACCTTACTTGGTTAGATAAAATGATTAACCATGAGTAAGTAAATAAATTTCTATTATTTATTCTAAGCAGTATCTACACAGAATTATAATGGCTTCCGTGAAAACTAAATAAATTGCAGATCAAATGCTGCAAACCAGAGCTGCACTTTCTGAAATGCCATTTCCACCCCAAGCCATCCTGAGCAAATTTCAAGTTGCCCAGGTCATCCATTGCAATACCTTCCCAAATAGGCACCTTCTGTTACCATTCTTTTATCTTGATCAAGACTGTTACTAGGTGATTCCTTTCAAATCCAAATTTCATTTTCCTAAAAATTTTTGGTACCTATAAGTTGAGTAAACACACACATACAGAGAGATTTTCGGTAATAAATAGATGCTTATAGGCCTTTATAAATAGAGAAATAAACTTTGATCTAGAGGCCTTATTTTTTAGGTACTAAATGTATTCCCAGGAGAGTATAGCATAATTTTTGCAGAGTAAATTTCCAATCCATATTTGTTAATGCAATTCAACATCTGAGATAGAGTCCAAACAACTCAGCTTTCAACACAATAATCCAGCCTCTCCTCCTTGTAGCACTTTGACTCTAGCTTTCTGGAATATCTGCCCTTCTTGCTTTTCTCCTGTCTCCCTGGTAGCTCTTTCTCAGTCTCCTTTGCTCATTCCTTTTTAAAATCTAAGTGGTGGGGTGCCCAGATATCTGTATTTAACCCTTTTTGTATCAACATACAACCCCCAGGAGATCTTACCTTGATGCGACTTTATCTGGTCCTATGACTTTAAAGTTTACTGATACAGTAATTATTCTCAAATCTCTATTTCTAGCTCTGGTTCATCCCTAGAATATAATATGCTGATTATATATACTGAATAAAATATACTGATCTCAGATCAGTATATTTGCCTGATCAACTGATGTCTTTTGACCCTATTGCATGTGTATGTCAAATATACCTTTCAGAATTTAATGTGGTCTAAACACCTAACCTCTCCTCTTCTAACATTGCCTATCTCAGTAAAATGTGCCATATATTCATCTGGTTGCAGAAAATGAAAATATAGGCAGTTTTCTTTTCCTACTCAACTCTGCCAATGATTTATTTCAACTGTGCCATCAAAATACATCCCTCCCTTTGCATTGCTATAATACTAGACCTTTCCTTCATTACTGTTACCACTGCATGAACCTAACTGACCTCCAGAGCTCCTAGGCTGATCTTTTTAAACCTAAATCAGATGTGATCACTTCCCTGTTGAAAGCCATCCCGTGGATTTCCATTGCTTTAGAATAAAATTCAAATTTCTTTTTTCAATATTTTATTTATTTGTCAGAAAGAGAGAGAGAGAGAGAGCACGAGCAGGTGGAGAAACAGGCAGAGGGAGAAACAGTCTCCCAGCTGAGCAAGGAGCCTGATGAGGGACTCGATCCTAGAACTCTTGGATCCTGACCTGAGCTGAAGGCAGATGCTTAACTGACTGAGCTACCCAGGCATCCCAAACTCAAATCTCTTAACATGATTCGCATGACCTGGCCCTTACCTAACACTCTAACCTCATTCGTAACTACTTTCCCTCTTAACCATTACTCATCATTCACACAAGACATTTTTTCTGTTGCTTGAACACACTAAACTCCCAGAACTTGGGCCTTTGCATCCCCTGTTCCTTTTGACTGGAATGTTCTTTCACCTCTAGTTTTGCAAGGGCAGCTTCTCATAATGTATACCTCTATTTAAATGATTCCTACTCAGAATGGATTTTCCTGACCACCCAATCTAAAGTAGCTTTTCAGTCTTTTTCTAGAATGTCATGTTATCTAAATGAGCGTTTATAAATATGCAATTGCTTTTTATTTTTGTTTGTTTTTAGAATCTGTCTTGACCATTGCTATCTCTTATTGCCTAGAGAATGGTGCCTGGTAAGAGTAGGTACTCTATTAATATTTCCTAAGTGAGTGAAATTTGATTGAGTAAGCTAAAGTGGGTAGGGGAGAATGAACTATTTTCTAGTTCAGGTGATACTGAGGATGATAGTGCCATAACACAGAAAAGAAAAAAAGAAAAACGGAAAAATCATATTTGGATTGGGTTTAGTCAGTAACCATGGTTATTTTGAATCTGTTGGATTTGAGAAGAAGTAACTATTCTAATCCAATTAACTAGAAAACAGATACATGCTTAGTGATAAGAATGTAGGACAACATGGATGGAACTAGAGCGTATCATGCTTAGCGAAATAAGTCAAGCAGAGAAAGACAACTATCATATGATCTCCCTGATATGAGGGAGTGGTGATGCAACATGGGGGCTTAAGTGGGTAGGAGAAGAATCCATGAAACAAGATGGGATAGGGAGGGAGACAAACCATAAGTGACTCTTAATCTCACGAAACAAACCGTGGGTTGCTGGGGGGAGGGGGGTTGGGAGAAGGGGGGTAGGGTTATGGACATTGGGGAGGGTATGTGCTTTTGGGTAAATTGGAAGGGGAGATGAACCATGAGAGACTATGGATTCTGAAAAACAATCTGAGGGGTTTGAAGTGGCGGGGGGGGGTGGGAGGTTGGGGTACCAGGTGGTGGGTATTATAGAGGGCACATCTTGCATTGAGCACTGGGTGTGGTGAAAAAATAATGAATACTGTTTTTCTGAAAATAAATAAATTGGAAAAAGAAAAAAAAAAAAAGAATGTAGGAAAAACTAGGGACTTTAGTTGCATCAGTGTGGAAAATCACAAATGAAGATTTGACTAAAAAGTGTGACACTGACTGGGGCACCTGGGTGGCTCAGTCAGTTAAGTGTCTGCCTTCGGCTCAGGTCATGACCCCAGGGTCCTCAGATTGAGCCCTAGTTGGGCTCCTTGCTCGATGGGAAATCTGCTTCTCCCTTTGCCCCTCCCCCTGCTCATGTGTACATGCATGTGCACCCCCCATTCTCTCTCTTTCTCAAATAAAAAATAAAATCTTAAAAAAAAAAAATGGGACATTGACTGAATGAATAAACTTTAAGGTCCCGAGCAACTGGAAGTTAACTGAAGGGGTGCTATAATGAATGAAGCAGGCTGATGTAAGGCAATTGGGGGTGGTGGAAACTGACAAATTAACAGAGAATGTGCTACCTAAAGGCTTATTACTGTCCAATAGACAGGTCATGCTATTAGGACTTCTGATGTTTTCGGAGAAACAGGAAATTTAGATTTATTCTTTTTAAATGTGAAAGCACTTTCTTGCTTGTGACTTTTTTTTTTTTTTTTTAATTTAAAATTATTTAAGAGGCACCTGGGTGGCTCAGTGGGTTAAGCCTCAGCCTTCGGCTCAGGTCATGATCTCAGGGTCCTGGGATCAAGCCCCACATCGGGTACTCTGTTCAGCAGGGAGCCTCTCCCTCCTCTTTCTCTGCCTGCCTCTCTGCCTACTTGTGATTTCTCTCTCTGTCAAATAAATAAATAAAATCTTTTTAAAAAATCATTTAATAGTTCAAACTAAACACATCTGTAGCCCCGATCTGGCCTGTGGACAGCGGCTTTGGAGCCTTTAGTTAAAATAGACCTGCACTGAGGGTCTGAGGATTTAGACACTGAGGATTCCCACCCTGACACTGAGGTTTCCCATCCTATTCCTTACCATCATCTCACTTTGATGGTACCTGCTTTTACCTCCTGCAGTGAGCCAGCAAGTGGATTTTCATCTCTTCAAGCACTCTAGACATAATGATAGATGTTCAATTAGCATAAAATGATAATTAAAATGATTAATTCAGAATCTGCTAAATGAAACTGCAAAGCTAAGTTTTTAAGGACTCTCACATACTTAATTTGAAAATTTAGGAATTTTTCCATTTGAATGTCATTGCTTCTACCCTAGTCTCCCCTCCTCCTTACCACCCATTTTAGATCTGTGATCAACCCACTAGCTCATTTTCAATTTCCTGCTACTCTATTTTGCTCATTTTGGTCTAAAGGAATAATGGTAGAGTATTGCAAACTTTTCACAATCAGCATGAGCTTTTTTTTTTTTTTTTTTTTAAGTGTTACTTTCCTGGTTTTAGCAGGATGAGTCCCTTTGTCATTGGTGGTTTGTTGGTTGGCTAGTTCCTGATGCAATGGAGGAAGTAAGCTTGGCTTCTCTTCACCCCAGTTTCCAGGTCTTTACTTGATGACTAATTCACAGAGTGCCTGTCTACAAAGCTCTATTTGTCTTTTATCTGGTACTATTCTTCTCCCTGGATCTAGTATCTCACTGCCACAATTTGAATTCGCCATCAGAGAATACTTGCTTGTATGAAGCTTGTATGAAGCTTGCTTGTACAAATACTTATATGAAGCTGTTTATCAGTATATAAGTAGGTTGTCTATACTAATCCTTTTCCCTTCCTCTTTTTCTTTCTGCTTGAGAGCTGATTTTCTACTCTGTTATTTATAAGTAGAATAAAAAATTTTTCCTATTTTAGTTCCAGAGGATACATGGAAACTGCCTTCTTGCCACTGTGATTTAGAGAGAAAATTAAAAAGGTTTATATATTTCAGAATTTGTGACAATAGACATATGATTTTTCTTGGCATTTGCAAACTTACTAGCTTTTCATCTGAGTATTCATATGTGTGGGAATAATTGTATAGTTATGAGAATGAGAATGAGTTGGTTACCCCTTTTTGTCTCAGAATGGAAAAGACATTTTTTTCTGAATGGTGTATGCATATATATGTATACATGTATGCATACATATATATCTTAATTTCATAATTGTACAGTGAGAGAGAAGTTTTATTTATTATATTAAGCCCAGGAGAGATCATCTGGGATTGTACTTGATATGAAAGACAAAAAGACACGATACATATTATTGCCAAATAATATATACAGAGAACTAATATATAATACAAGAATAAAATAGGGGCACCTAGGTGGCTCAGTGGTTTAAAGCCTCTGCTTTCGGCTTGAGGTGTGTCTTGGGATCGAGCCCCGCATCTGGCTCTCTGCTCAGCAGGGAGCCTGTTTCCTCCCCTCTTTCTCTGCCTGATTCTCTGCCTACTTGTGATCTCTGTCTGTAAAATGAATAAATGAAATCTTTAAAAAAAAAAAGAATAAAATAAATTAGGTGGCTCAGTCGATTAAGTGTCTTCCTTCAGCTCAGGTCATGATCCTGGGGTCCACATATTGAGCCCCACATCGGGCTCCCTGCAAAGCTAGGAGTCTACTTCTCCCTCCTCTGTCCCTGCTCATGTGCTCTCTCACTTTCTCTCTCAAATAAGTAAATAAAATCTTAAAAAAAAAGAATAAAATAAATTAAAATAGTCCAGCAACAAAAATATTGATAAGCAGTAATGCTTTTAAGATAAAAAATAAGCAGCATTTATTCTGAATATTAAAGATGAAAAGTATTAAAGACCTTTTACAAACATAGAAAGTAATCTGAATGAAGAAAATTAATATTTTGTATAGTCATTATTCAAAAAAGTGTTATGTTGTTTCATAATCTCATGTAAGAAGATAAAATGATGAAAATGAACTGTTTCAATGATAGTAAAGAATAACCAACAATATAAATTAGTACAAATCACTATTTCATATGTATGCATTTCTAATGGCATTGAGTTGCACAGAAGCGCTTAGTAATGGACTCTCATATCAAAGCCTGGAGATTCTAAATAAAGAGCTAGAAATTGATGGCTAGTTTGATATTGACTTTTTCAAAACTCTGAATTCAAAATAAAAAATTAAATAATTCTAAAATTATTAGAATAATAATTTTATTACTATTAATAAATATTTGTTTATTTATTATTAATAAATAAAATATCAAATATTAAATATTGTCCGAATAATAAATATTGTAAAACATTCTGAAATGGCTTGTAGAATAAGAAAATATGTAGTATTCTCTCTCTTTGAACTCATAACGAAGAGTACTCAAATGAAGATTTAGGGAGCAAAGTTAGAATGTGAACTGAGAATTAAATTGAGGTACTTTCTGCATTTGAATCTACCACTGTAAACTAGAGTGAGGAAAGGAAACAATATTCAGCCAACTCAAGCTTACATTTCTTTCTCCCACATACTCTGATCTAGATAATTGAAGCCAAATTGCTTTTCTCCTTAAGTCATCTGTATAATAGCCATAACTCTCTACTTCATGCTGAGTGTGTATAGATACAAACATAATCACAAAAATTACAAATGGCAGAAATATTTAACTTGAGACATTAAAGTCTTGCAGATTATTTTACTCATCTCTTTTTTTCTGATTGCCTTTATACTCAAAAGCCATTTGAGTTGTGTGTGGAGGAGGAATGTAGAATGAAAAGCTGCTAAATATCTCCATGGTGCACAATAAGTGCTTATAATGCTGAGGAAATGTACAACTTTAAAAGAGTGTGGGTGTGAAATTAGTATGGAATGAAATGAGACTCTCATAATGTGCATCTCCTATAGACCACCAGGACTGGAAGACAGCAAGAAAGGAAAATTCCTGGGGTAACACTTAGGTTGTGAAAACCACAGGATACCATACTCATGAGGAATTTTAACTACCCAAACATCTGTTAGGTTAAAAAAAAAATTCAACAAAACATGCCTCATCAAAGAGGCTTCCAAGGAATGCAACTTTATGATCTAAAAAGAAAAAAAAAAACTAAATAAAGGACAAAATATGCCTTAACAATTTTTAAAAATAAGAAGTGGTTACTGAGTTACTATGTATTCAGTTTTTTTCCTTAATTTATTTTAAATGGTATAATGCACTTATAATGTGATAAGTGCTATCTAACAAAGGTAGATGTTATCCCTTCTATAAAGAAGCAATTAATATAAAGATAAGAGATGTTAGTCATAAATAAATAGGAAAATATAATCCAAGACATAAAGAAGCCCATTTGGTGGCAATGAATTTTTAGAATGGCTCTAACCTGCTGCCACTAGAGGAAATGAATATAATTTATTCTAGACATGATGGTTGTACTTCTGTGAAATTCGTTAGATGCTATTGAAAGCCTTCTCATTCAGTTGCCTGAGACTCCCAAATGTGTAGTTCAAGAGGACATCTCTCTTCTAGGCTGTAGGTTGAGGTTACTAGCATGATTGCTTAGGTTTCCACAGACATGTCAGACCCATATTACTACTGCCCACCCCCACCCCACAGCAAACCTTGCCTGCCTGTGTTTTCACTGTTTCAATGCACTTGTACTATTGTTCATTTAATTGTTCATGCCAGCCACCCTAGAATCGTTATTTCTAGTCGCCTCCCATTCCCCACCCCAACTCCATACCTGAGTCTTATTGAAGTTACCTTCTAAGTGCTTCATGAATTTCTTTATTTTCCTCTGTTAAACATCTCTAAATCCAGACTCTTAAAATTAATTTCCTGCATTATTACAAAAAATATCTAAGAGATCTTTCCGGTCCCATTTCCTCTATATTCCACCTGAACCCAGATTTTGAATACACCTATCTGACCATGTTAGTGCCCTGCTTAAAAATCTTTAAAGTTTCTATTTTCCTGTGGCATAAAAATCATACTTTTTAGTATGTTGTATAAGGTAGGTCATCTGTGATTCCACTTACATTTCCCTTGGTCTTTCTCTTTTGTGCTCCAGAATCTTTGCTATTCTTTCTCACTGTCCTTTCTGTGGGTTTTGTTTTTGTTTTTTGTTTTGTTTTGTTTTTTGTTTTTTGAAAACAGCTTCCTTTTCTTTATATTTCACACCAATCGTCTCTTTTGCAAACCCTTCTATGAGTTCCTCTCTCCACTCCCACATCTTGAGAACTGTTTCTCAAATACCAAAATTTTGCTTCATAATTGTTTTTCTCTCCCTCTTTTGTGGTACTATGAGCTCCTTAAAAGCAGAGATGATTAGGGGTGTCTAGGTGGTGTGGTCAGCTAAGCATCAGAAACTAAAAGGTTTCAGCTCAGGTCATGATTTCAGGGTCTTGAGATCAAGCCCCATACTGGGCTCCACAAGTTGCATGGAGTCTGCTTAAGATTCTCTCTTCTTCTCCCCCTCCCACTTGTTTACTCTCTCCCCCCCTCAAATAAATAAATAAAAGCAGAGACAACTAGGTGACCATGTCTTATGTATGTTTCTACCTCCATGCCAACTTAGTATCTAAGATTAAATGACTATGGCATTTGGACTCATGGAAGGCATTGGACTTAATGTGGAAGTCTATCAATGCCAAAATTCTCCATTACAAAATAATATCATACTAATTCTTTTCTTCATTTTTTTCTATAATTTGTCTTTCAAATACTTACATAGTTATAGCCAAAATTAAAATTCTCCCAGTTACTGTCCATGTTGAACATGTGTAGCTTCTTTTATTTCATGAAGCCAGTCTATTTTATATTGCTGATGTTGTTTTTATTTTTCCTTGTCATTAGCATAGGAAGCATGAATTCTGCACTTAGGAAAGAATTATGCATGTAATAAATTGAGAAATATTTCAAACAATAAAGAAAAATAGTACATGCCCATCTTAGAAGCATTAACAGTATCTATATGATTAACTGAGAGAATTAACTTACTGTATTTGTATAGCAAAGTGGGATCATAATAGATTGATAGTCCATGAAGAAAACAAAAGAGAACAATGTCTAAATTTGGGCTGCTAAGTATGATTACAAAGAAAAGATATTTGGGTGAAATCACAATTTAAAACAAAATAATAAGCATATAAAATTAAGGAATTTAATAGAGAAGTCAACTATATATTTAACTCAGAAGAGCTTTTGTCAAATTATTAAACAAGTTATCAGTTTATATAAAAATTTTTTAAATTCTATTACATCAGCACATAGAGCATGTTTCTCAGCAAAATCATTAAAAATAAAAGGATGTTATAAAGATCATCAGTTACTTTTTAAATCACTAATGTTAAGAAGGACTGGTTATCATAGGGGGAAAAATGAGAAAAAATATCTTTCCCCTAAGTGTAGCTACCTGTATTTTATCTTTCAATGATAAATGAATTCAAATAAATTCTCTCACTTTCTCATCTCAAACTTCAAATCTCATAGTGAATTGAGTTTATTTGGACTCTTCTGAGATTTTTTTTTTCTTGGTTCAAAAAGAAGTGTGATGTTAATGGCTTGATTCTTTGTTACTTTCAGATCCATTTTCTTCTGCATTACTAAGGAAGTGGGGAGAACTCTGATTTGATTATGGAAAACTCTCAAATCTGAAAAGACCATATAATTGCTATACCTGGTAGTTTGGGGCACTTTTTGGTTGGAACCAACAACTGAACTGAGAGCCCTTTGCTGGGTTGTTAAAAATAATGACAATAGCTAAGCTTATCAAGTGTTATATGCTGGTTCTATTCTAAGAACTTTACACACATTGATTCATTCATGAACCTCATTTATTTCTAGGGTAGAGTCCGTGATCTTAGATCTGAAATAGGACTTGTGCAAAGCCTCCTGGTGATATGAAAGTACCACAAAAAAAAAAAAAAAAAAAAAAAAAAAAAAAGCAGAGAGGGACTCCCGGGTGGCTCAGTCATTTAGGCATCGGCCTTCAGCAGGGTCCTAGGATCAAGTCCGCAGGGTCCTAGGATCAAGTCCCTCATACGGCTCCCTCCTCAGTGGAGAGTCTGCTTCTCCCTCTGCTTTTGTCCCTCCCCCTGCTCCTTCTCTCTCTCTCCCTTTCTTTTTCTCTCTCTCTCCCTCAGTCACTCTTGCTCTCTCAAATAAATAAAATCTTAAAAAAAAAAAAGAAGCAGAGAGGTGCTAAGTGGGATTACAAAGAGAAGCTATCCTGTTAAAAAGTAATTTAAAGGAAATACTAGTAAGTATTTAAAATTAAGCCGTTTGCTGAAGCATCCAATTCAGTATTTAGTGTCAAAAAAGCTTTTGCCAAACCTTAAGAAAGTTTTCCAGAATATAAATAAAAATACTTTGAAATCCCATTTGCATGAACAAATGCAATGTCTTTTATAGCAAAAGCACTAAGAACCAAACAGTTAAAAGAAATTTTAAGAATAATCACTATGTGATATTATTAACTTCAACAACTGGAACTAAGACAGACCTGGAGATATTAGACAAGCTTCTAGTATATAATGCCACCATCTCCATTCCCAAATAGTATGGATGGGACTTTTATTCAAAACTACACTTTCAGTTTCTTTTCTCTTTGCTGATACACCTGATAGTTATCTTACCCACATATAATGACTGGAAGGATGAAATAGGGACATTTATCTTGGTCCCAATACTCCACTGTGGTGATGGCCTCATCTGATCTGCTGATGGCCCTATCTGTATTATTCCAGATGGTTCCTTCGCAGAGTTTCTGTATTCTTATGGAACACAAGGGCCTATTATTACTGTGGGAACTTTGGGAATGGGAGGGAGTGACAGTAGGGAGAAGTCTTGCTGTAATTTATCCATAATTAAAATAAATGGAAGGTAGGAGGAGACCAGTCTATGGAGTATGTATCGGTTGGATGCACATTTCTGTGTTTATCACCACCAGCTCCCAAGCCCTCCTCCACTGGGCTTCCCTAGCTCTCACAGAAGCAGTAATTTAATCCCTGCCCAGACTTCTGATTCAGTTACATCTGGGGTGTGACGTCAGAATTTGCTTTTCTAACAACTTCCCAGGTAATTATTGATACTGCATGTATGGAAATCCCATTTTGAGAACCACAGTCGTAGGAAGTTATTTTATAAACCTGATGGTCTAGAAAAAGATGTATCATCTAATCCTAAAAGCAGTTGTACTAATATTAAAATATTTAAATTCTTACCTGGCATGGTTAGTGTCGGAAATGAGAGTTTTTTGTATTTTGAATTTTTTTCAATGTAAGCCAGACTGAAATGACTCAAAAAAATTACTCATTACACATCACAGAAAATGGTCATTCAGTGAGGTCTAATACTATAAGCATCCATGAATCATTCTCAATATGCATCAAACAGTCTGATTAAACACATTCTTGGGCTTATGGTATTTGCCTTTGTGATGCCATCTTGGTGTTAGAAAATCTAACTATAAAACAAAATTAGGGTCCTATATAATGCTAGGAACTATTTTATACCTCAACCATATTGTCCTATACTAGGCAGTGAGATCACTACCTTTAGGGCTTTAGGGAAGCATTCAGCCCCAGGGAAGGATAGCTGATTAGTGTAGTGCTGTAACCAATACGGTGTGTCCTGGGATGCTCTTGAATTATTTAAAATTCAAGGAATCTACTCAAACCACCCAACCAATTAGATTTCCTCTGGTCTTGAGAGACAAGTAAAACTTAAAGCTAATTCTTCCAGGTGTGCTGAATCAAAGCCAACTCACAGTCCTAGGGGCTAATACTTGTATAAATTGAGAAAGAATGGAGTCCCTCATGTAGTAGCTAGGAATGTGGTAGTCTACTCTACCAAATCCTGAAACCAAAATACCCTGAAAGATAGACCCTTGAAATAAGCTTTAAGCTCAACTTAAATCCAAATAGATACACAGGCAATTTAAATAACATGTGTGCAGAGCTCAAGATTTTCTGTGTTGTGAGTTGTTGTCAAGTCATTTATTTATTTATGTTTATTCTTTGAGGAACATCATGATTGTGTGGTGCACTAAAAAACTCAGTATTTTCTACATTTTTCATCATTATTTTTGTGGGGATCTGCAGAAGGCAAAGTTAATAATAAGTCTTTGAATGTTCTTATTTTGAAAGTATAGTATTAGACACACCAAAATAAATGATTCTTAACCAACTGAGCCACCCAGGCGTCCCTCAAAGTGTATGATTCTTAATCAAACTGGCATAGACTTGGGGGCATTAAAGCTCTTGTACGTATGAGGCAAAATGATGGTCTATCCAGACTCACCTTTCAGCTAACACACTTAGCATGGACACAGATGGATGGGAAAGATGACCCTGACCCACATAAGACCCACATTCCTGTGCAAGGATAGAAGCATGATAATCAGGAAATGATGGTTGTTAGTTACAGAAAATGCATTATTGTGAAAACCAGGGGAAAAGTGCTTATGAGAGGAAGTGATTGGATTATGGGGAATGAGAGAATAAAGATAGATCATTCCTACTGAGTAAATTGCTGTGATTTATAAGAGAAAGGGTATAGTGATATCTTGGCCCATTACTGACTAGATTCATTTCACAAACAATCCTAAATCAGAATGTGACAGTTTATAGGGAGACAAACAAAGTCTCCCAAAGATGCTTATACGTTACTAAGCTTTTAAACTGGCATATTTTCATCTCCCCACTTCTTTAGTGCTTTAAGTTTCCTTGGTTTTGCTGATTGGCATTTGTAATTTTAATTTTGCATTCTCCTTTATATGACTTTAGTAATACTTTACTACACATTGGAATAAAAGAGAAAAAAATACTCATATATCTTATTATGTATTTTTGGAATTTTGAGAATTTCCAAAAGAATATTACCTAAAAGAAATTTGAAAATAATCATATGCTTTAAAGTACACTATAATGTTTGGACAATATTAAAATAATTGATACTGTTTTCTAATAGACAAGCATTTTGGTATTCTATGTATTTTGGTATTCTATGTATTTCTCTTAAATTATCTGTGAATTAAATGATTATCTTTAATTGTTTTATATAGATAAAATAAGAATCAATTAAGTGCATATTATATATTCTTATATCAGTTTAGCAATGTGTGTGTTTACTTTTATTTTTTTAATATAGATTTAGGGGTTCTGATATCATTATATTCTAATTCTTCAAGAATACAGATTGATACACTACCTTCTAAGAGAAATTTTCACAATGGATTCAACACAAGAAACCTTGTATAAAGAAAGCAATTTTATCAGATTGATTAAAAATGCAAATGTTGTTTAGAGTGTTTCTTAAAAAAGAAAAAGTCTTTGAGAAAAGTTCAAGAAATGGCATTAAAGCACAGCTCAGCAAGGGGCTAAATACCTTGTCTTTTTTAAAATAATGATTGATTAGTGTACAGAACTGAAAATATTTAGGAGTCCAATTGGTTAGTGTCTGCCATGAATGATCTTTAAATGTCACTTTTCTCTCAACTCTGCTTGGGGTAGCAGACACTCCCTGATGAGGGCTTGATTACTAGTATTTAAGGAATGATTGCAGAGTTGACATTTTCCTATGAAAGATAAGAGTTGGAAGTAAGGCTTCATACTGCTTTCTGAACTGGCCTACAGACATACTTGCAAAATTGGCCAAGGTTTCCCTTGGGAAATGGTTTTGGATCGGCCTTCACTGGAGACCCGAAAGACCCAAACTACAGAGCAGAAGAGACATAGACATATTTCCTTGGGAATATTTCCAAAGACAGGTGACCATCAACATAGTCACAGAAAAATTTCATCAACTTTCTTAGTCACAGAAAATTATCAGTAAACCATCTGTGATATTTGTTAGTAATGTACCATCTTGCTTTTCTGCTACAAGAGTTTGGTTTAAAAGTTAGTCCCAACAGCCATTGAATTGGTATACTTTATAGAGGTGTATGAATCAGATTCTGCAGGTAATATTTCCTCTTTGGATCTAATTAAGTTTGGCCTATCTTTCTGGTATGTGTTAGACATCAAGTGTCAAAATCTTTAGAGGCCCCTTTAGGCCCCGTAGTGAAAATACTCTATGGCATTTTCTTTTTACCCATGACAGCAGTTCTTACAAAATCCCTAACACTGACCTTAAAAGCCCTACATAAACTGGCTCCCATTCCCTCTCTTATTATTACCTGCCTTCAGCCTCACTGGAGTCCTTGTTATTCCTAAAAATAGACCAGGCAAAATCCTGTCTCAGGGCCTTTGCATTAGCCAGAGTCTTGCCTTTGACACTCTTCCTTCAAACATTTTCATGCTCCTTTACCTCCTTCAAAGCTTTGTTTTAATGTCACCTGCTTATAGAGGTATGCCCTGACTGCCATATTTAAAATAGTAATTCTCATCAGCATCCCCATTCTCACTATCCTGTTTCATTTTTTTGTCATGGTTCATATCACTTCCCAACATCATATGTAATTTACTTACATATTAGTATTAACTGACCTAAATTTTAATGTTATATATTATTTATCTCCCTCCACTAAAATAGAGGTTCTATGATCGTTATCTCTTGGGTTTTCTTCTCTACCACCAGACTTCAAAAATGCCCATGTAGTAGGTGTTCAATAAATAGTTGTTGAGTGAAGAAGAGAAGTTACATTCTAGAAAATCTATATAGATAGGTCTGCAACTACATCCATCACTTCTGTAGTTTTTGTGTCTTCCCAGTATCTGGTACACAGAAGGTATTCAGTCAATATTTGCTGGTTGGATAAACATATAAATTTCATCTAAAAGCCAACAGAACATTTGGATATAACTAAAGAGAAAGGGAGCCTCAAATATTTTCTTTAAAGTGGTATGCTTTAAATTTGTGGCCTGTCAGAAAATTGTTCCTTTCCACAATGGTTCTTACAGAGCTAGAAGGCCAGTTTTGCAAAAGGATTAATTAATGTTAAATAACAAAAACAGTATTAATTAATTATTAGATGTCTTAATAAATTTGCACTTAACTGCAGCCCATCCCCATTTATAGAGTCAAAGGCAGCAGAAGATAGGCCACTACAGACCATCTTACTGTTTTCAAAGCAGATTTCTCTGTGAGGAAAAGTGTGTGGTTATGATCAGTAATGGTGTACCTGGTCCTGAAGCCTGTCCTCTCTTCATGTAACATTCTGAATAGAGAGATTCAGGGATGCTCTTTGTTATTTTGCTGCTTGTTAAGGTGGGCATAACATTTCTAAGGAACATCCAGTTTGGAAACGAAAAAGGATTGCCACTCTTGAATATGAAGTGCATTATTCTGCTGGGCATCCAAAGGCAATTGATTATGCGACTGGCAGATCTCTCATAGCTCTTGTTTGTTATATGTAATTATCTAATGAATTATGCTATAATTTGAGACACTTCATAAATCTAGGATCATAAAATTAGAAGTAATAAAGACTGAAGATGTTAGGATATGCAGGTGTGTTTAAGTGCTGGGATTCCATGATCTCTCCACATTAGCTACCAAAGAAATCATGTATCCAATTTTGTCATCATTATTAGTGCTTCTTAGCTCATCAGACTTCTGAATCCTGAAGCATCCTCTCTCCACTGTCTCTCCTGGATGCCTTCCTGGGCCATACAGACTAGATCTCTGAGTGTACAGAGTGTTTGCACAAGGGTCAGAAATGGTCTGTGTCGGAAAGATACGTTTGGTACCTCAAAGGCATTTTCCCACAGAAATTTCCTTTTATTTGATTGTTAGAGTCCTCTATTGTTACACCTGAATATTGTGTAAAAATATTTTAATGCTACTATTAAAATACATTTTTATGGGCTGAGTTGCGTACCTAAATTCCACATGTAATATCTCTCATGGAAACATACTCTAAGTGCCAATAACATATTCATAGTTTAAAAATTGTCACTACTATTAACATTTTATCTTTTTTTTATGTTCTGTTAGTCACCATATGGTACAACATTAGTTTTTGCTGTAGTGTTCCATGATTCATTGTTTGCTTATAATAGCCAGTGCTCCATGCAGTACGTGCCCTCCTTAATACCCATCACCATCATCATTAGCCATCAGGGAAATTCAAATCAAAACCACATTGAGATACCACCTTATATCAGTTAGAATGGCAAAAATTGACAAGGCAAGAAACAACAAATGTTGGAGAGGTTGTGGAGAAAGGGGAACCCTCTTACATTGTTGGTGGGAATGCAAGCTGGTACAGCCATTTCAGAAAACAGTGTGGAGGAGGTTCCTCAAAAAAGTTAAAAATAAAGCTGCCTTATGATCCAGCAATTGCACTACTGGGTATTTACCCCAAACATACAGATGTAGTGAAAAGAAGGGCCACGTGCATTCCAATGTTCATAGCAGCAATGTCCATGCTGTTAACATTTTAAATAACTATCTAGTACTGAAATAATCCTTTGGGTCTCTTCAGAGGATGTGACTCACTTGAACCAGACATGCTTGCTGTATTTATGCTACCTTGATTTGTAAGGAATTATCTGAAATTTTTAAAAAATTCTTTTCTATCCTGGCCCTATCTTCCTAATTCTAGGCTTATCTTTCAAATTATCAGGTAGGCATTCTCAATTCTTGGAAGTATCTCAGACTCAGTGGGTACAAATCCAAAATTATTAACTCCTTCCAAAATTTTATCCCTACTTAAACCAGTATCTGCTCCTGAATATACTGTTGGTATGAATTCTATCAACATCCTCCTGGTATTAACACTAGCTTTTAGCTTTTGCTATATCCTCTATGTCAGTTTTTACCCACATGTAATCAGCCTCAAGTTTGTTTGTTTGTTTTTCATTTGAATTTTCTAAATGACTCTAGGATTCATCTCCTCCCGTCTATACCCAGTGTCACTAATCTAGTTTAGGATCTCATCCTATTTTATTTGGCTTTTTGGAAATAGCCTCCCTGGACTCAATGCTTCAGAGCACCTACCTATTGTATAACTACTAAAGTTTTCTTCCCAAATCATTAGAAAAATATTCATTTTTCAAAAACCTTCGGTGGCATTCTATTATTTAAAGAATGAGCTACGGGATGCCTGGGTGACTCAGTCGTTAAATGTCTGCCTTCGGCTCAGATCATGATCCCAGGGATGGAGCCCCGCATTGGGCTCCCTGCTGAGTGGGGGGCCTGCTTCTCCCTCGGCCACCCCCCCTGTTTGTGTTCCCTCTCTCACTGTCTCTCACTCTCTGTCAAATAAATAAATAAAATTAAAAAAAAAAAGAGTGAGCTTCAAACGCTTTAACATAATAACCTTAGTGTCCAAAAGACCATCTGAGGGTTGTTCCTTACCATATGAACACGGGTCTGTCTGTGATACCTGTATTCCTTGAATTTAGGGATTCTGAATCTTTTTTGCATCATGAATTCTTTTGCCAGTCTGAGGAAGTGTGTGAACTCCTTCCTAGGACAATATTTTTGAATGTATAAAATAATAAACATAAGATTACCAAGGAAAACACTTCTACAGTGATAAAATTCTGTCTGTCTGGGGACCCTGCTGTTTATGTCTTTGTGGCTATGCTTGTGATCCTCTTAGCAAAGAAGTGCCCCTAAAATTACTCCTCTGATTATTGAAATCCTTCTCATCTTTCAAAGCTTATTCGATTCCCATCTCCTCTGAGCAACTTTACCTAAACTCCCAGCTCCATCTGTATTCAGCACTCTGCCCTTGGCCCACTCACAGTTGATTCTTTGTATTTCTGATTTGTCCTGATCTTAACTTAGCCTTTTGTTATAACATATTGTATTAATTGACAATGATGGGCTGAACAGTAGACTAACTGGCCGCTTTCACACATTTTGAATACACGATTCTTTTAAAACACTATGAAATATACATATAAGGAGGAAACCAAGGTCCAGAAATTTTGTTTGACTGAGCTAGTACAATTTATAAGAATAAATTATTTGTGGAAAGGACTATTTTAGTAATCTTTTTCTTTATACCTTCTCAGGATTCGTGGGACAATATTTGTTCGGTAATGTTTGCTTACATGGATTTAAAAATTAGAAAAACTGGAAAATTCTTATCTCCCAGTATTTAATGCCCCTGAAATTGACTAGGGGCCATAGGAGGACAGAGATATGAATAGCAGTGTCCCTAGTTCAATGTATATCAAATCAACAGTGACTAAATCCTTCTTAACATACTAAAAACTCTTCTAGTTCATAACAGTTTCACAAATTGAAAATTTACGGAAGGGTTTTTAGCAGGCAGTTCCCTAAAATATTATCTCTTGTTTTGCACTCTTGATAAAAAAAGTAATAAAAATAGGACAAATTAAAGAATTTATGTGGAGTCATAATGAAGTCAGGAAAAATTTACATTTGTGATAATATCAGTTGTAAACCTATCTCCTATGTTACTCCCTTGGTGAAAACAATAAAAGCAACTCAATTTTAGACATAATTCCCTTGTTCCAGTTCCACTTTTTTTTGTAGTCAAACATGTTTCTGCAAGTCTTCCTAAAACAACATTATTAGGCAATCTATTTTTAAATAAAAGCATTTATTCAAAAAGATTTGCAATAGTAATGTTTTCATTTCAAAATATTATTTTGAGTTTAAAAATTATATGTTTATGATCATTAATATGTTGTGTGAAAGTTTCTTATATATAGTAATTGTTTTGAAAGGAATTACATCTTTCAATTTGCCAAAGCCTTTAGTATGCATAAACTATAAATTAATGTATAATTAATTCATTATCACTATCTTTTTCTCATGGCCTTTTCTATTATTATCTTGCAGCAAAGACTAACTCAATAGTCCCAGGGTAATTGATTTTCTATTTTCACAGCTCCAGATGGTCCTCCTGAAAGTGTGCATGTAATAGCAACATCCCCTTTTAGCATCAACATCAGCTGGAGTGAACCTGCTACCATCACTGGACCAACATTCTATCTGGTTGATGTCAAATCGGTAAGGTGTGTCTTACCTTCTGCAAAAGACAGTATAGAGAGTGATTAAGGATACACATTTTGGAACCAGACTATTGGAATTTTAATCCTAGCTCTGTTAGACCTTGGGCAACTTACTTAACTTGTATGTGTTTCAGTATCCACATCTATAAAGTAAAGATCAATAATAGTACTCAGGGTACAGAGATCTTGTGAAGACTAAATTAGAAAATAATGCATAAAGTACTTTAAACATTGCCTGAGTTGAGGGCCAGTGAATGTAAATAAGACCTAATAAATGTAAGTAAAGTGTTATAAGCATGATTATCATATTTATCCCCAGTTTTTAGATAATGTATGTAAACAGGTGGTTAAATTGATAATAATACACTGGTTTAAAATACAGTGGAAAAAGTACTTACTTCAGCAGCATATATGCTAAAATTGGAATGACAAAGAGAAGATTAGCATGGGCCCTGAACAAGGATGACATGCAAGTTCATGAAACATTCCTTATTTTAAAACAATAATAATAATAAAAATACAGTGAAAAAAACTCAGAATACGAAAGGTGAAGGGAGAAGGCATCAGGGGAAATAGCTCCCAAATAAGGTAACATCAGAGCTTAATGCAAAAAACACCTGAAGCAGGCCATGAGGAAGAAATGGTACTAACAGTGTGAAAATTAAGATTCATTCATGAAGAAGTGGTCAAAGCATTCAAGAAAAGTGCTGAGAGAAACTAGATTAGGAAGGCAGACTGTACAACAGTTAATGGAATGTGGGTTTCATGATAAACCCAGTGGAGTATCAATTGAGGAATTAAAGCAGTGCTGGGATATAGATTTCTATTTTATAGGATCAGCTTAGTTGCACTGCAGAAGACAGAGCAGTCCTAGTGCAAAATCCGACCAGGGGACGGGATGCTCTAAGAGTAACTGGGTAAGAAAAGATAAGAACAGAGGAAATGTATTGAGGGAAGGGAATGGAAAATCATTTATACCTACAGGATTTGGTGAAAAAAATTTTGGTGGATGGTGAGTGAAAAGAATAATTGAGGATGACTTCAAGATACAGAATTTGGAAAAGTGTGAAGAGAAAGAGATTTGTAAAGGAAAGGAATAAATTCAGTACTAGATGTACTGAGTTTGAGATACCCAGGAGTCCCAGATGAAGATATTCCCTTAGCACTATTATATCTAGATCTGGAGCTCAGGAGAGGAAATCTGAATTTGCAAATCTAGGAAGTGTTGGTATTCAGATGGTAGTTGCAATGATAGGAAGGGATGAGATGAAATACGGGACATGTCACATAAGGACCTCTTCTGTTAAGAACTAACCTGAGGATTGAATCCTGGGGAATCCAGACATTCAAAGAAGAGGCCACTGAAGTCACCAGCCTAGGAGCCATCCAGACAGAAGGAAACCCAGGTGTGAGAGTCAAGCCTTTCACCTAAAACAGGTGCTCACCAATGGAAATAATGCAGAGTGTAAGCTAGGATTAGGATCAGAAAAAGCTTGTGAGGGCTCTGCTTGGGTTTTACTGGGCCTGATGACTACTCTCTTCTCGTGACATCTCATGCATTGAGTCAGATAATTAATTTACAGTAGATTTTCCTCCCCCTTCCGTGCTTTCTCTATCTACCTTTTGTCTAATGTTTATAGTTTTATTGTGTCTTTGTGTTATTTCTAAAATGGAAGTGCCTCTCTCTCAAAAGACCTGTCATGATTAAAAGAAAATTTAAGGGATTATTGTTGCATTTGAATTCCCACTCAGTCTTCTGTTTATGTTCCTTTTTAGAGCATATTTGTGAAGACTTAGTTCACAATTAGCCAAAAGTAATCAACACGCATGACAAGCACTCTGGGAATATGTATTAAAAGCAAATTATAAAATGAGAACGCTCTGTTCTGTCAAAAAACACCTTATTAATGAAAACAGTTCTCTCTTGAAATTTGATCATATTTAAAGGAAGGGAAAATAATTTTTTTTTAAAAAGTGGTTTATAACCTCATTCTCTTAGTATTCTTAAAGATGTTAAAAATGAGCGAGGGAAAGAGAAGGATGATTAACGTGGTAATTGCTTACTTTCTATCAGTAGCCTCTCCTCTAATATTTTGCTGTAAATATATTATCTTCGTTTTGCATAAAGGGGGGTTGAAGCACAGAGATGATGGCTTCTCAAATGGTTGAGACCTGACTACACCCAGCAGACAGTAGTGTGATAGGAGAAAGGAAAAACCACCAAGTAGAAAATAAAATGTGCCAAGTTGTAGTATATGACTATCCAAACCTTTTGGGTCAAAGATAACAAGAATTCAAAGAGATTGTAGCACTTCTCAGTTACTTTTTTTTTTTTTTTTCAAAATCAGCAAAAATAAAATTTAATGGTGAGCCGCAGGTGCGGCAGTCTGTCCTTCCTTGGGAGTGACTGCCGGCCATCTTGAGGGAAAGCACACACTTCCTTCTTCCTGCAGAGAGGCTCTGGAAGGACTCCTGATGGCTGGCCACCTCGGCCATCTAAGTGCTGGATGCCTGGGACAAGTCTGATATGGACATTGTCTTTATGGAGCTTATCTGTAGCTCATTTCATGGTTACATAATTATCTGTCTTCAAAAATCATTGGCTCCTAGGCCAGGGAAGAACACGTATCATTGAATTTAAGACTTACGCTGTAGCTTTTGCCAAATACTAGTCACAGGGTCATAAAACTCTCTTCCTAAAAGGCTCAAGCAAAACTTGATAGTCTTAAAGATATATGGGCACAGGTATCACCCTGGATGATACTATCATAAATTCATGCATTTTTGTGGTCCCTTGTTTGTTGTTCCCTTTGTTGGTTTTGTTTGTTTGTTTTTCAAAATAACTATTTATCATTTCTGCTCACCAAAATAAAGATGCAGAACTTAGGTAGCTCACACTGTAGTGGGAGACACCAAAATGCAAATAGCTAATCATAGAATGTGAGCTATGTGGTTTTTTTTGGACCATAAACTAGCAAAGTAATTAAAGTTCCTGTTATGAGTGGCATACAATACATAGGAGACTTCACAGAGGAGGTTATATTGGTTATGGGACTTGAGGAATGAATTGAGGTGTGCCAGGTGGAGAAGGGGGCAAATGGGATAGGAAAAGGAAAGAAAATAGAATCAAAGTCTAAGAGATGTCGTGAAAAGAAGGGCCATCTGTATCCCAATGTTTATAGCAGCAATGGCCACAGTTGCCAAACTATAGAAAGAACCAAGATGCCCTTCAACGGATGAATGGATAAGGAAGATGTGGTCCATATATACTATGGAGTATTATGCCTCCATCAGAAAGGATGAATACCCAACTTTTGTAGCAACATGGACGGGACTGGAAGAGATTATGCTGAGTGAAATAAGTCAAGCAGATAGAGTCAATTATCATATGGTTTCACTTATTTGTGGAGCATAACAAATAGCATGGAGGACAAGGGGCGTTAGAGAGGAGTAGGGAATTTGGGTAAATTGGAAGGGGAGGTGAACCATGAGAGACTATGGACACTGAAAAACAATCTGAGGTGTTTGAAGTGGCGGGGGGGTGGGAGGTTGGGGTACCAGGTGGTGGGTATTATAGAGGGCACGGCTTGCATGGAGCACTGGGTGTGGTGAAAAAATAATGAATAATGTTTTTCTGAAAATAAATAAATTGAAAAAAAAAGAAAAAAAAAAAAAGAATCAAAGTCTAACAGCTGACATTGCCTATAAAACTACCGTACTGCAAAAATAATGGGGCACATTTCATAATAATAATAGATGATCAAATAAAATATAAGCAAACAAGCTTGGAATTGGTAAAAGGGAAATAATGAATCAAAAAGGTCTGAGGTTTCAGTCCTGGGTAAGTGAACAAATAATGATTAACAATAACAATGACAGAGTAGGTTTAGTGAAGAATATAAATGAATTTTGGTACATTCTGTATTTGAAGACCCAATATCTTTTTGGATTTTATTATATATGTTTTTAAGATATAGTAGAACACTGGCATATTATGTCACTTTTTACTACTCAATATTTGGTATATCCTATCTTAATTGAAGACATTGAAATAATTTAATTTTACTTTATAAGATCAGGCCCAATGTAGTAGTGTAGAGAATTCTGAATTCTTGAAAGACTTGGGAGCAAATCCTATTTGAACTACTAAATAACTATGGAATGTTGAGGAATTCACCAACTCTATAAAATCAGAATTCATAAAGTTATGGTGGTCAGTCAAGTAACATAAACTTCAGCCAGTCAGGCAGAGCCATGGTGATTTGAAGACTCATGCTCCGTTATAGGAGTCAACTATCACTCATCTCTAGGTAATTCTTGCCAAGCATGAACATAAACTTAATCTTTTTTTTTTTAAGATTTTATTTATTTATTTGAGAGAGAGAGACAGAGTGAGAGTATGAGAGGGGAGGTCAGAGGGAGAAGCAGACTTCCCATGGAGCTGGGAGCCTGATGCCGGACTTGATTCCAGGACTCCAGGACCATGACCTGAGCCAAAGACAGTCGCTCAACTGACTGAGACACCCAGGTGTCTCAATATAAGCGTAGTCTTAAGGAAAATTTAAAAAGCTAGATTTTTAAGGGATGTTTAAATGCTGAGAGCTAACTGAATCACACTCACTTCCTACCAGTGAGTACATGCACTTGATCAATAGTATTCCTAGGCTGATTTGGTTTTCTGCCACCTTACAGAAAGGAGGCAACTGCCTTCCGTGCTCTAAGGTGGGAACAATCTATTGGACTTTGCAATGCTTACGTTATTGGTCAGCCTTTTACTGTGTTTCTCAGAGCAACATCTTCTTTCAGTTAAAAAAGCTCTTAGAAAATGGCATTTGAAGAATATTTTGAACAAAAAAATCTTTCAAAGTTACAAGGGAGGGTCAAGTTGAGAAGAACTTAGTAGTGTGAACAGTGTACACAATCTGGTTTTACGTGTTTCGATTTGGATACCCGAGAGTAGCATGCATTGTAGGATTTCAAATTTTCTGTTGTTCATCTTCGGAAAAATCCCTTCTTTGTATTGCTAGAAACTTTAGCTATGCTTAATACCTGCAATGAATAGGCCAAACTCTCCATCAAAGGCAAAGGTAGACGATGTTTGAATACACTCTACGACTATATTTAATACACCTAAGGATATTCATTTTTGCACATCTAATACTTATAACATCCACGATTGTCTCCTCATCCAGTGCCATGCTTAGTGCTAGATGGGAGTTTTTCAAACTGCACTCATGACCAAAATTTTTTTTAAAGAACTGGAGTAAAATTTCAAAAAGAAGAAAATATCAAAGTGCATTTCAGAAAGAAGTTGCATTTCTGGAAATTGTTTTCAAGTTGTAAAGAAGTGTATATATGTATACATATAAGAGTATAAACACACACACATCCTGAGTTATGTTACAAAATGTGCTTCCTTTTGGTAAGTCATAGTAAAAAAAAAAATCAAATTCTCTGGGCCAACTACTTCAGATCTGTTTTTCTAAATCTCACCAAACTAAATAGATATTATTACTGCAATTTTACATACACAGAAAGTAAGACACAGAGAACATAAGTGATTTGTCAAATGCTACAGTAACTATTACATGACCAAGTTGGGATTTGAACCTTTACTGATAAATTACCCAAACCTGTATTCTTTCTCCTATAAAACATTGCAGTTGAGACTCTTAATCTAAGGAAACAAACTGAGGGTTGCTGGAGGGAAGGAGGTGGGAGGGATGGGGTGGCTGGGGGATGGGCATTAGGGAGGGTATGTGCTATGGTGAGTGCTGTGAATTGTGTACGACTGATGATTCCCAGACCTGTACCCCTGAAACAAATAATACTTTATATGTTTGTATAAAAAATGCAGTTGAAAGTAAAGTTTCATTGACACAGAGATAATACTTGCTTGTTCATTAGATGGATTGATTGACTGTGATGGGTTTGTTTATTTTTTTTCTTTTACTTTCAGTTGTTGAAATAATTGCTCATAAGTAGACTGTTAAAGTGGCACTTTAGATTTCCCTGGACAATCTGACTGCAAGAAAAAAACTAATTTAAATCTTGGCTAGATAAGTGTACCACACGTAGCTTTGTAGTATTATGTTTTGGTGATTTGGATCTCAAGTGCAACTAACTTCCTTTAATTACTAGCTATTTTTTCCTATAGGTAGACAGTGATGAATTTAATATTTCCTTCATCAAGTCAAATGAGGAAAATAAGACCATAGAAATTAAAGACTTGAAAATATTCACAAGGTATTCTGTTGTGATCACAGCATTCACTGGAAACATAAGTGCTGCATATGCAGAAGGAAAGTCAAGCGCTGAAGTGATTGTTACTACTTTAGAATCAGGTAAGGCATATTTCCCATCACTGCTAAAAGCTGACTGAGATTTAAGTGTCTTTTTTTTTTTTTTTTAGAATTTCTCATACCACCCCTTAAAAATGGTATGTTTTACAAGACATTTTTTAAGTGTGTAAAATATAAAATTCCGTGATTCACCATAACTGATAAACGTGAAGTTTTCTATTTACATTTTTTAGGCAAAGAGGAATTATGTAGAATAATTGGTTCTTGGAAATACAGAAACAATTAGCTCCTAATAATGTCCTAATTGTATTTTTTTGTATTTATTTAAACACTAAATATTTCAGAAATTGAGTTACCTTGCCTAAGAGAAGATTTTTCAAATGGTCTGTAGCCAATAATTTTTCATGTAAAATTCCATTTTAATTATTTCTATGATTTAAATGCACATTAAAGTAGTAATAGTCTATCATTATATAATCTGCAATTCAAAATTAGACTCTTGGTCATGCTTACCTTCTCTGTTTTTCTCACCTAATCAATTGACGTGTTTTTATTACATAACCTATTTAATAAATGTCAGAATCCATACAGATGTCCTCAAGTTCCTACAAACAGGGTCTGAATGAATAATAAGTTTGTAACCAATAGGAATTAAGTGTGGAAAGTCAGCTTCCCAGAACTTGCTTGCCCTATCCTCCTTCAGACTCCTGATGTTCTTTGCCACCAGATTTATCTTTGGAAAGAGCACATGAAGGGAAGTGTTGCTATAGTTTATTTGTTGCTCTCTGTAAGGTAAGTATAGGAGGTAAAACATGTTTTTAGCTAGTCTTTTCATTATGTTATATGCTCTATTGTCTATAAAGTTATGGTTCTGCCTTAGAAGATATCCTCAGCACCCTAAAATTTCATTTGTTTCCATTTTGTTGCCACATATATCCCAGATATTTACTTTCTTATACTTTGTACTTCTCCCACATCTCACCTGGGAGGAAAGTTGCTGCTGAATTTATTCACACTCATACCGCAAAGTACTGATTGTCAAATGCTACCCCTCACAAAGATATCATGGTTAAATTATTACTATATCTCTAAGAGTAGAATTTTAGAGGTAAAACCAAAGATATTTGGAAAATAGGAAGTTCTTTCCAGCATTCAGAGAGTTATTTCACTTATCCAACCTTAAACCTAATCTGATATTTTAGAAAGAGTTCTTATTAAAAGAAAACATATTTTTTATATCATAGCAATGTATAACAGCAAATATGACAATACATCTATCTTGAGCCAATTTAACTTTTACTTTAGCTATGCATTTTTCTACTTAATATTGATATTTGGCACTATACCATATTTATCTGTTCTTCTTTTTTCCCCACCATTATTATTTGCTTTTTTTTTTGCTTGTTGCAGAGTTTTACCTATAAAGATATTTTATAAGATAATAAATAATAAATAAAGATACTAGAGCTTGAGCATCTGAACCTTTGCTAGCCAAATATTAGCAGACTTATTCATGGAAATCCCCTTAGTATGGGAGATATATCCATTTCAATTTGATCAAAATAAATATATTCATGCAGTCAGTCATTTATATAGAGAACACTAATATGTAGTACAGCAAGAACTAGTTCTTATATTCATAAATTAATTTCATACTCACATATATCACTTTCTTTCATGATAATTCACTGATACTTAGCTGTTGTGTATTAGGCTAATTTTTATTTATCAAAAATAAGATGAAATATCTAGAATATATAAAGAACTCTCAAAACTCAAAAAAAATTCCAGTTAGAAATTGGGAAAAGACATGACCAGACATTTCATCATAAGGAGATACAGTGGGCAAATAAATCCATGATAAGATAGAGTTTCAGCATCATTAGCTATTAAGGAAATGTAAATTAGAACCACAATGAGATATCACTATGCATCTACTAGAACAGATAAAATAATAATTATAAAATAGTGATGATGCCAAATACTGGCAAAGATACAAAGAGACTGGATCTCTCATACATTGTTAGTGGGAAAGCAAAAGGATACAGCCACACTGAAAAATAGTTTGGCAGCCTTTTATAAAACTAAACATGCACTTAGAGCACATTACCTAGCAATCATATTCTTGGACAATTATCACAGAGAATTAAAAATTTATGTTCACACAAAAAGCTGTAAATGAGCATTAATAGCAGGTTTATTAGAAGTAACAGAAAAACTAGAAACAACCCAAATGTTTTTCTATGATTAAAACAAACTTTGGTGTATCCACAAACTGGAACACTGCTCCGTAATAAAAAAAAGAATGAACCACTGATACATACAACAACCTTGATGGAATTTAAGCACTATGCTGTTGTTTTTCTTAAAGTGACAGAACTATGAAGAACAATGGTTCGTGTTTTGGGAATGCATAGGGTGCAAATATAAGGGGACAGCTGGGGAGGTTTCTCTATGGAAATGGAAAAGTTTTACACCTTATTTCTGGTAATGATTGCAGGAATCTTTACATGGAATAAAATTGCATAGAACTACACACACATTTATGAAAGCATGCAAGAATGGTGAAATCCGATTAAGGCCTATAATCTAATTAACAGTATTGTACTAATGTCAATATCCAGGTTTGAGATTTGATATAAAACTAGTTAGTTAAGTTGTCACCACTGGTAAAAGTTGGGGGAATGTTCTAGGGGTATGTATGTACCACTTTCACAAATTCCTGTGAGTCTATATTATCTTTAAACAAGCAGTACAAAAGTCATGGGAATGCATTCTATATAAAAACAAATACATGTTAAAGTCAAAAGAAATAAATAACCAAACTAACTAAATCACTATTATGATTTCTGTAGCCCACACATATCAGACATTTTGCTTGGCTCTGTAACATACATGGTTTAAATAATTTGTGTAACACATTTTAGAAGCAGACATTTGACACAAATTTTAAATGGAGATTAAAAAGAGAAACAAAAAGTTTTAAAAACTAATTGCTTAATATTTCATTTTAGTTCCCAAGGATCCACCTAACAACATGACATTTCAGAAGATACCAGACGAGGTTACAAAATTCCAGTTAACGTTTCTTCCTCCTTCTCAACCCAATGGAAATATCCAAGTATACCAAGCTTTAGTTTACCGAGAAGATGATCCTACTACTGTCCAGATTCACAACCTCAGTATTATCCAGCAAACTGACACATCCGTCATTGCAATGTTGGAAGGACTAAAAGGTGGACATACATATAATATCAGTGTAAGCATCCGTAGCTTTTAATGACTCGCCTGTTTTAAAAAGTCAGTTTGCAAACTCAGCATCCAACAATAGTAGAAATCCAGAAATAAAATAAAGGGGAAAAAATGCATGTTAAAAGCAAGAGAGCAATGATATGTAAAGAGAGATTCTACCTAAAGGGAGGCCACTTATGTGTGATTATAAATGGAAAATGGAAAAGCAAATTTCAAAGGCAAAGGGCAGAAACAACGATTTACATGTTTGAAATTCACATACTTTTCACATAATAATTACTAAAGCTAAGCATTTTACATCCCAATTTTAAATTATCCATGTGTGTTTACAGACATACAGATAGTCACACAATTTATTTCAAAAATGTGTTTTTGGGGGCGCCTGGGTGGCTCAGTGGGTTAGGCCGCTGCCTTCGGCTCAGGTCATGATCTCAGGGTCCTGGGATCGAGTCCCGCATCGGGCTCTCTGCTCAGCGGGGAGCCTGCTTCCTCCTCTCTCTCTCTCTGTCTGCCTCTCTGCCTACTTGTGATCTCTCTCTGTCAAATAAATAAATAAAATCTTTAAAAAAAAAAAGGCAAAAATGTGTTTTTGTAGTATGTCTTAAAATTTGCAAATAGAATTATATGGTCAGAATATCATCTTTTAAACAACATAGAGTTCACCCTGAACATTCAAGTAGCTTAGTAATTAATTTTCCTACCTTCTTTTATGATTATCATGTAATCAGAATACTTATAAATAATTTATATTCATATATATGTTTTTCTCTATATTACATCTATATATCTGCATATCTTCATTTCTTCCTTCACTCACTATATATCTTTTTTTTTTAATATATGTATCTGTCCTGCTAGGATTCTTATTGCACACCCCATTATATGGACTTCTATTCTGTAAGGTAGAGGGAGGGTGGTTAAAAGAATGAACTGATCTGAGTTCAAATCCTGACTCTGTGATTTGCTTCTGAGCACTTGCCTCAATTCTGTACCTCAGTTTCTTTATCTAAAAAAAAAAACAACAACAGTAAATTCTGCTCTTGAAACTAATATTACACTATATGTTAACCAACTGGAACTTAAATAAAAACTTGAAACCAAAAAAAAAAAAAAGGAAAAAACAGTAATAGGAATAATGATTTATTTATAGGATTATTGTAAGATTTAAAGAATTAGAGTTATAGGAAGCAGTGAGTTCTCCATGAGTTTTGCCTTTTGGAATAAGAGAAAAGAATAGGAAACAAAGTAGAACTAATTCATAATTTAAAGAAAAAATAGCAAAAACTTAATAGTAAAAAAGTTATCTAACTTACTGCTCAAAAAATGCAATTTATAGGGACGCCTGGGTGGCGCAGTTGGTTAAACGACTGCCTCCGGCTCAGGGCGTGATCCTGGAGTCCCGGGATCGAGTCCCACATCAGGCTCCCAGCTCCATGGGGAGTCTGCTTCTCCCTCTGACCTTCTCCTCGCTCATGCTCTCTCTCACTGTCTCTCTCTCTCAAATAAATAAAATAAAATCTTAAAAAAAAAAAATTTAAAAAAAAAAAGAACCTAATTTCTTTAAAAAAAAAAAATGCAATTTATAGCTCCTCAACACCAAGGAATTTATTAACAATATATAACATCCCAACCTACTTAAACAAAACCTGCATATCTTCATTCAACAGGTTTACAAGTGACTTCTTTGTACAGTGCAATTTGAGAAGCATACCTAACTCTTCATTTATTATCTCACTTAAATGTTAGGCTGTACCACAAAGAAGTAAAAATAATGTAGCACATCATAATATCACTTTCCATTTTTTAAAATTTTAAAAAATATTTTATTTATTCACTGAGAGAGAAAGAAAGTGAACACAAGTTGGGGGGTGGTGTGGAGGGGATGAGGTGGGAAAGGCAGAGGGAGAGGGAGAAGCAGACTCCCCACTGAGCAGGGAGCCCATGTGGGGCTCCGATCCCAGGACCCTGGAATCATGATCTGAGCCTGAGCCGAAGGTGGATACTTAACCAACTGAGACACCCAGGCACCCCAATACTTCCTTCCTTAAATTTACAAGCTCCAATAAATATTTTCTTTAGATATTTTTTGACCCCATTTTTTAGGCTTTGTCTGTTTACTGTACCCATTGCATCATATATATTACTATAATTTTATTTTTGTAAGTAGCTCTAGAGTGGAAGTATAGAAAACAAGTCAATTAGTTCCAATACACATATTATATTCTGAATTGTGTTTGTGAATGAGATTGGGCAAGAATATAGTCTCTGTTTTTATAGAGCAAAATAAAGTAAATAAAAGATTCTCTGTCTACAATTTCTTAAGCATTAAGTGAATTGAAAGGATCCCCATTTGTGTGAATCACCCTCTGTCTATACAAACAGAAATGTTTTATGTGTATATGCTCCATTATGCAGGTTATAGTGTCGGATACTTCGGGGCAGGGGTGGAAAAGGGCATAAAGGCCAACTTTCAGAGGGATGATTTAATACAGGAAAACAAGGAGGTTGAAGGAATAGGATTTCATTTCAGAGAAGGGGAAAAAAAGAGAGCCTTGAATATGGATTTAAAGAAAGCCAGAGTTACCTAGCTACGGAGGGAAGGCGCAGATGTGAGAGTAGATGAAGGAGTGTAGACCTAGGGGCTTTTCTGCCTCTGCTCCTCCTACGGGTTCAAAGTGAAGCCACGTCCTTCCTGGTCACCACGATAGGGCTGTCCAAGTCACTCACCCTTTGTTCTCAGGCCTTAGTACTGTAAGATAGTTTGAAAAACTACTTTATTATGAATGATCTTCCTCCACAGATTGTATTCATTTGAGTAAGTGCAGGAAAAATATAATAAATAGGCTATGTTTGTTTTTAAAAATAGAATCATTTTAAAATTACATATGACCATGATAAAAATAGTAACAAGATATTTCTCTTTTTTTAGGTTTATGCAATCAATAGTGCTGGCGCAGGGCCAAAGGTTCAGATGAGAATAACCATGGACATTAAAGGTACAGACAGGAACTGCCTTCCTGTGAAATACTGTTGTCTTAATCAAAGAGTAATTACAATTGAATTCTATTATTAGAGTTAAGAATGTAGTCAAGCTTTTAAATGATACATATGCAATAATAAGCCTACATTTAGTAATAAACTCTGTTTATTAAAGCTATATTTAAAATGTCTAAATAATAATGCAAATTACCATCTTAAAGAGAAGACCCACCTGCTATTTATCTTACATTCTTTCCCTCTGAATTTAAAGTTTTCTGAGACAAATTTTATAGTCTGTTATTATGTTTTGTAGTTTCATTGAAAATTCATTGTTAAATTACCCATGGCTAGACTTTGACTAGTCTTAATTAAATTCCTTGACTAATCTTTATCTTGAAAGTAAAATTCTTTTTTTAGTTAATCAGATAATGTTTACTGCACTACCATATATTCCGCTTTGTGATTCTGACTGTAAAGTAGATCGATCAATTCATTATTCTGACAGGTATTGTTTATAGAAAATATAATTAAGATTGAAGTCTGCCTCCCTCACACAAAACGATCCATGAAAACCAAAAGAGATTGTTAAGAAAAACTTAGGGCTAGTCAGTCATTCAGGATTCTTTCTCTTCCTGACTGAAAACATACATGAAACTGTGCCATCTCTCTAAGCATCTATAGTAAAACCTGCAGAGACTAAAAAAATGAAACATACAGACCTTTAGTAGAATGCTCCTCATTCTGAAGCAAAGAGTAACTTTTCTTAGTCTTTTGTAAGCACAGCAGAGCAGAGTGATTAAACGAGCCAGAACAGACTACGGAGACTGAATCCTGGATTGGCCTCTTGATATCTGTTCGACTTTGGGCAAGTGTCTTAACCTCTATAAGTTGTAAAATGCAGATAAGGCTAGTTCCTACCTCACAGATTGTTGTAAAGATTAAAAGAGAGAATCTTTGAAAACCCTTAGGACAGTGCCTAGAAACTAGTACTATTAAGTACTATTAAGAAATATTCCCTGTAAGATGAAGCTGGTAAGTTTTGTCTTTTCATCAATGATAGTTTATGTAACTGTAGTATTATTTATAAGTATTAAGATTTGCTTTCGCTTTTAATTCCAAACTACTTGGAATGTGCAAATGCATAACTTCTTCAAAAACATCAGCTGTTTTACAAAATGACTACATAAAGAAGGTCTTATGTCATACCATGTTAATCTCTTTTTGTTATTCAGTGGCAGACCAGTAAGTATGCAGGTAACGATGGCTTCATTATATTAATTCTTTAGCAAAACTTCCTGTGTTTATTGCTTTGATCATCCCCAGACAGAGATGATTTGTTCTACTTTCCACTCCTTAGATAGGACAGATAGACTCGTGATTAGGTGTCTAGAAAAAATATGTGAGTACTGGTGGTACTGGTGAGGTGCTAGGGACTCATTTTTCTCCAGTAATATGCATGATTATTTTCTCCAGTAATATGCATGACATGGAGTGGCCTTGAATTAATAGTAGTGTCATTAAATTTGCATTTGACACATAATATACAGTTGGATAATCTTATCAAAATGCCAGATTCCTCTAACTGGAAACCTTTTCTTAGGGACTCCCCAGTGGCCTGGCTGAGAGTTTTCCAGAAATCCCTGAAATCTGAGGCTCTTGCTGCCGAATCCTTCCTTCCTTCTTGTCTCACACAGGTATTAGACCTGTGATCTGGGGTCTAAAGGCTCTCGCCGCCTACTTCTGTTCCCTGTTCCTTGACTCTTCATGGGTAGTTCCTCCAATAAACTTCCTAAACTTCTAATATTATTATAGCCCTTATATTACAGAGGAATGAGCTAAAGATCAAGCCAAAAAGATTTGATTGAAATCTTGGCATTTCCCTTTTACAGCTATGTGACATAAGGCCATTTCCTCATCTATAAAATGGAAATGGTATTGCCAATTTTATGGCATTATTGAGAGGCTTTTAAAAAATTTTAATAAATATGGAAATTGAAATTTGATTAAGCAACGTGCTGTGCTCCAACAGCTGGTATATGCATATAGCTATGAGATGAAATGAAACAAGCAGAGCTCTTACAGATATTGATTTTGGAGACGTTTGTATGCATTGACAGTAAAATGTGAATTATCATGGCACTTTCAGAAATTATTCTGGTAATACCTATTAAAGTTAAAAATATTTATGTATTTTGTTTCAGAAATTCTGTTCTTGGAAACCTATTCCATAGAAATAAAAGGATCAGTAAATAAGACTAGATATATAAGGCTATTTATTGCAGCAAATGTTCAAAACCAGAAGGAAAAGTGAATTCCCATTACTAGCTGAATGATTGAATAAATATGATGTCACACCGTGATATACAACATAATCATTAAAAAGAATGAGTTAGCCCCATGCTTGGTGACATAGAAAGACTTATATAAGTCATACTTAAGTAAAGAAAGCAATATGTGGAGTGATTATAATACATGATATAGTGCCATTTAAAAAAAATCAAAAGTGAGAATAATCTATCATGTATGACTTTATCTATTTTATATGGTTATGTGAACATGGAGAAAAATATGGGGGGATATCATCAATATGTTTGGCATGGATAAACTGTGGGAGGGATGTTGGTATGACTAGACTAGAAATTGATGAATCAGCTAATGGAAGTAAAAGAAGGAAAAACCCACTAAATTATTGTATGATTTAATGCACTTATAAAAATTATATGAGTGGGAACATAAATAATTTGATTTTTTTAATATGTGAAGAGGACTCAGATGGGTAAAAATCACACCTGAGCCCCATTATCTCAAGCAATTATGAAATACATAATTAAAACTTCAGGAGATAATAATTGCTAACCATCTGTTATATTCAAACAAAACTCTGTTTCATTTGTCATTTGTCATCATTTTATATATAAATTGCCTGCATGAAATGAGAATTTAAAATTTTTTCTTCTCTTCAGAAACAAAAAAATCAATTGCAGTGATATTTCTTCTTTGTTTAAAGCTCCAGCACGACCAAAAACCAAACCAACCCCTATTTATGATGCCACAGGAAAACTGCTTGTGACTTCAACAACAATTACAATCAGAATGCCAATATGTTACTACAATGATGATCATGGACCAATCAAAAATGTACAAGTGCTTGTAACAGAAGCAGGAGGTATCATCAACTGTTAACTTATCTTGTTAAATTAGAGTATGAATTGTTGACTGCTAAAGAAATTTCAGTTCAAAATTAGTAATATAAGGTTGATTACCTGCTATCACACAACTTTTGAGCTTAATATTATCATTAATTATACTAATCATTAATGTACACCTAAATTACTTGACCAAAATAAGAAAAGGCATAGTTAAAATATGTGATCTATTTATTCCATATACTGACTGGATTGTTTGATTTTGGCAAGATGGAGTCTTGATAGCTTCTTTGGAGGTATGAACAGGAGAGTTACCCTTGACTGAGAGAGGTTCTTTCAGTCTCTGAGAAGTTATCCTCCACAATAAAGCCTCAGTGATATGGAATGGAGAAAGATAGGGTTCCCTGTTAATCCAGGTAGATCAGCTGATTCATCCCTTGTGGTTCACAGAATGACGGATGTTGCATCCAGATTTTCCTCATGCAATTATAGAAATGCTCTTCAGAAATGAAAAAATACCTTCATATATTACTTGTTATTTTATCCTTTTTTTCTGAAAATAGCTCAGCATGATGGAAATGTAACAAAGTGGTATGATGCATATTTTAATAAACCAAGGCCATATTTTACAAATGAAGGCTTTCCTAATCCTCCATGTATGGAAGGAAAGACAAAGTTCAGTGGCAATGAAGAAATCTACATCATTGGCGCTGATAATGCGTGCATGATTCCTGGCAATGAAGACAGAGTTTGCAATGGACCTCTGAAACCAAAAAAGCAATACTTGTAAGTATAGTTGACACTTACGAATGCATCGTGGCAGCAAGCAAGTCGACGTCTTTTATTCATCCATCTACCCATCTTTTTGTGTTTCCAATAAATACTAGCATCCATAATGTATCATGACCTGCTATGTTGTGAAGATCAATAAGACATTGTCCTTACATTCCCTAAATGTACAGTTCTGTAGGGAAAGTAAGCAAGCTTAGAAGTAATTATGACTTGATATGGTAAGTGACATAAGAACAATATGAAAAACATGTAATTGGAGAACATGGATCGGAGAACTGAATTATTTCTGTAAAAGATAATGTGACTAACATATAATATTTTGTGCTCTTCACTCAGTATTTTGCAACACATGCTAATGTACAGGGTTTTAGAAACACTATCCTAATCTTTTAATTGATGACATCTTCAGTTTATCAGTCACAGCAGCAATTTTCTCCTCTTTGTACTACCAAGCCACTCAATTAGTGACTGAAATATTTATAATTCACTTTAATATTTGTCATTTTGTACATCATAATAATCTAGTGAATTAAATACTACTGCTGGTATTCTGGTTTTATTAAATGCTTTGCTAAATTAATCACTTATCTCCTGTTAAATTAACTGTGTTTTGTCATTTTAAATTTTAAATTTTTAAAATTTGTCAATTTTAATTTTAAATTATTTAATCTCCAAAATATAGTTTTTACTACTAAATTTGAAAAATGCAGCTAATTTCTTGTTTGCCTGATAATTAAAGCATTATTAAATTCTTCATAAACATCCTAAGCCAAGTTAACATTAGAAAAACAGAAAGGTTAGACATTTGAAAAAATAGACTGCTGTATCATCAACTAATAAGTATAGTTACTTTGGTTACTAAGTCATTGCCTGAAATTTAATCATTATACATAGACAGTAATAAAATTACTTACTTATTTATTTAATATGTATTCAAATATTTAATATTTATTCAAAGTTCAATATTCAAATTTTATTTATTTACTATTTATTCAAGTATTTTAATATTTATATTTATTCAAATATTTTATTTGAAATAAAATTTAATATTTATTCAAATATTTTTTATTTTGCATCTTTTCCCAACACAGACTCTTCACATAATCAATAAAATCATGAGAATTTGAGAAGGGTAGAGATTAAATTACAAACTGAAACTTATTAATATAAGTTGGTTTTGTACTTTAAAATGCTTAGATGTCTATCATTTTTAAATAAGGTAAATTTCAGTTATCTCTGAAGATGTTAGAATCACCCATTCTGTAACCATGTTCTGTTTCTTATGTCATAAATGCATAGAAAGTGAAAATACTTGTGTGCACACAGAAAATTAAGAAGAATTTTTCTTACTTTGTTAACATGTGAACAAAATAATTCTGTATGACCCTTTCAAATCACTGGTATTTTCAAAGGTAGTTGAGGTATAGCAGTTATTATACTTTGTATTTGTAAGGTATGTTTGTGTAACACAGTTTCACAGACATGAAACAATTTCATCCAAATAAATCTATGAGGGATGTAATCTACTTCATCTGTTTAAACTGCTGACCTCACGAGTCTGGCCAAACTTTTAATTACTCTCTTATGTTCAGGATAATTATTCATCTCACATAAGGATAGGATATATTGTTCTGATGGCAACTGATTTCCAAGTTTGCATCTTATAAATACATTTTCTCTTGAATAAAAATGTGCATTTTTCATTGCAATTTGTTAAATTGTTCATAGAAAAAAATCATATATCATACAAATTGTTGATTTTTAATTTTTTTTATTTCATAGATTTAAATTTAGAGCCACAAATATTATGGGACAATTTACTGATTCTGATTATTCTGATCCTGTTAAGACTTTAGGTAAGATATATTCTGTAATTTAATTCCATTGATAATCTCAGCATGGTAATCATAGTTGTAACATTCATTAGTAAATATATTAATCCATGACTGAATGTTCTCAAGTATAAATTCATTTCAAGGTTAAGTAGCCTGACAAAGAAAAAATAGTATTTGTGATATTTTTTTAAGTGATGGATGTTCCATCTATTCAAATCTGGACATTGATTTCAATATGGTGTTAGCTCTATGCTGATGTGTACTAGTATTATACTAAGCAAATGTTTACTTGGCTGTTTAATATATAATCTTATATGTAAAACATTTTTACTTAATAAAGAAAGGAAAAGGTTTATGGAAGTTTTCCTGAAATAATCTAGAAACTTACCAGCTGTTTTAAAGTGTATTTTCTTTCTAATCAAGTCTTTCATGAGTTTTTATCTCTCCCCAATCAGGCTCAATAAAACAGAAGTACAATTTAGTCCAATGCCAAGTGTTTTCCTCCACTTCCTCCCCACCCCCATCTTAACCATCATCATCATCTTCTAGACTCTTTGTATGGAGTAACTAATGGACTCTTCACAACTGTCTTTTAATTGATACCAGTAGTTCTCAACCAGAGTGATTTTACTCTCCAGGGAATATGTAGCAATGTCTGTGGCCATTTTTGGATGTCTGGTTGTCACAATTATGGGCCAAGCTACTGGTATTTAGTGGGTAGAGGCCAGAGAGGCTGCTGAACATCCTGTATTGCCCTGGACAGTCTTTTCAGCAAAGAATTTAGTGCATAATGTCAATAGTGCCAAGATGGAGAGAAGCTTTTAGGTGCTGTTAGCTCCACTTTATAGATGAGGAAACCAAGGCCCAGATTAAGTAATTAAGTGGCTCAACCAGTATTCTAGCACAGATTCCATAACCATTACAAATAGAAAAACAAGATTTAGACCTGGATTCAAAACTTGACTCTGCCACTTGAGAAAATAATTTCCATAAACCTCAGTTTCCTATTTAGAAAATGGTGATGGAAGTGTCCACTTGAAAGACTTAAATAAAATAGCGTATGTAAAGATAGTAATATTTTATAGTTAGTAAAATTTTAAATACTTAATTACTTCTTTTTGGATAAGTTATAATCAAGGATTATAGAAATATACTGTTTTTTAGGAAAAATTATTTCCCTAGGATTTCTCCTAATACATTGTAGCTCCCAATTTTCTCTGTATCAAGCTCTTAGAATGTGTACCTTTGTGTGCCATTCAGATCCACGGTATAATGTGAGTTGCAACAGATTTCAGTGAGAGTTGTGGCTGGAAGAAGGTAGATTTTTCCATTATTCTAAGTTAGAAATTCTCCTCTTGTTGAGGAAGTTTTAATTGTCTAAAAAGTCAGCTTCAGCATCCTCTACTTAGTTAAGGAAATTTTCAGTCTTGAAGAAATAAGGGGGCTACATAGATGTTTATAGAGGAATAACATGAATTTCTTTGCCTCAACTGTCTTATTCCATGAAATCAATAGTTTGATTAATTAATTTTACTCAGTAATTCAATCATTTTACATCTGGCTGACTAGACTTGTGGTTTTGAAATGGTGTGGAGTATTTCATCATTTGATAGGTGAATGGATCACACCCTGACACCACCACAGTGAACGAAATGTCTTTTTTTTTTTTTAAGATTTTATTTATTTATTTGACAGACAGAAATCACAAGTAGGCAGAGAGGCAGGCAGAGAGAGAGGAGGAAGCAGGCTCCCCGCTGAGCAGAGAGTCCGATGCGGGGCTCGATCCCAGGACCCTGAGATCATGACCCGAGCTGAACGCAGAGGCTTTAACCCACTGAGCCACCCAGGTGCCCCGTGAACTAAATGTCTTGATGGCACCAACATCATTTCCTTTAGGTCAGAGCATTCAGAAACTATTACGACAACAAAATGGTGATCCTGGTGTGTTTACCAATGAAGATAAGAGACACAGACAAAGTGGATAGTTCATGTATCTAACAGAGATGACATTTTGTAGGAATAGTGCTGAAGATGTTGCCTTGCTGTGTAGTTTTCTTGTGTGTTATGTCTCTCATAGACTGCTGGTTTCATGCAGATTATCGATGTGAAGATACGTTCAGTCAGTTCTCTGAGAGATGAAGTTACAACACCCAGAGTAATAGGAATAAAAAAAGGGGAAAGACAAGCATGCGAAACCATGATGTTCAGGGATGTGATTTCTCACATTCTGTCAAATAGGTTCTCTCTGGCTGAGGGTGGACCTCAACTAGTACTTTGGCTGCAGGTGGTTTCAGGGTGCTCCTCGGTGATGCTCTTCTTTTTCTTCCTTTCTCTCGCCACCAATTCAGTGGAATAAAATAATTCTAGAAGGTAGCAGAAATATGCCATGAGTTCTCTCATTCCTTCTTTGAAATCATGACTATCCCCACCCCAGTCCTCCAGGTACTGATGTCTGTGTGCCCTGGTAATAACAGGAGTCTAAAGGGGATGCAAGATGTGGAACAAAGAGCAGAGCAGAGGATCTGGTCAAAATTAGTGAAGGAAGCACTGGTGAAATGTAGATTCAACATATAAGGTAGAAAGTCATTGGGTTGGGTAGTTACAAGGAACGGTTCTGTACATCTGTGATCTAATTTTTCAGAATTTGTACATTATTTGTAGACCAGGGACATAAGAGAAGCTGTTCAGTCTCCTCCTTTAAGTTTCTTCCATGGATTTTCTTCTGATAAACAATGGCTTTGTATTAGGCTTCTGCCCTATAATCTTACTCTGGATTGATCACATGAGTTCTGCTATCAAGATAGTCATTTAAAGTTAGTGAAACCATGACAGGCAGGAGTGGAGAAAATGGTTAGGAGTATCACCCTGAGTGGTGGTGAAATGAGATGTGTACTTTGGGAATATGGAGTGGACCATTGGAGCAGAATTCCTCAGTGTCTGGAAACGTAGCCCAGTCATCTGGCTAGTTAATGGATTTACTACCATCAATTTCTGTCCTCATATTACACCTGACTATTAGATCTTACAGTTCTATGGATATCAGATTCAGCTTGATGGGTCAGGCACCAAAGAGTACCCTCCAGAAATGGCCATGATCTATGATTTGACATTAATAAAAGACCATGGACTTACAAGAGTTTGTGGGGGTGGTGAGGAATTGCCAATGAAGACGTAGTAGGACTCAAAAAGGAAATAAACATAAATATTTCTACATTGGTCAGTGGTAAGAATGGTTTCATGGCTGTGAAAATGGGAGCGAGCAAATAGGGAGCAAACAGTGCATTGATGCAACACTCCTGTATCATCAGAATATTACAATGGATGTTCAAGTCCTTGTTTATCTCAAATATGTCATGTATTAGGATGAGTGATACCATTTGCAACAGGCTAGAGGCTCCCAACATTCCTGACAAGCCTGCTGAGAAGTTATGTGTGTATGTGATCTCAGACTTCAGTGAAAGAAGTGAGGATCCCATCTAGGTCTTCAAACCACCCATGGATACACATTCCTTCACTGGTATTTAGCATAGCACAGGCGGTGAGCTCCAAGCAAAGTAAAATCTTCAGGATTTAAGTCTTTGCAAGACTGTCTTTTTAAGTTAATATAGAGTATACAATTCCAAGACAGACCATTTTGACAGTGGTTGGGCGTCTTATGAATACTATCATTTGGAAGTTAAAATTAGGGGTAAAAGAATCACTGTAGACTGATCAACTAAAAGATTTGTTTATTGAAAAGGGCTAACAAAAACACAAGTAAGAAGGGACCAGGCAGGGCTTTGCTGAATAAGTATGAGTATGTGGAAGAGGAGTTTGCGTTTAGGGTAATCTTTATGGCCTGTAGGAATAAACAGGGGAAATGACATATGCCATTATTTTAATCCTAAAAAATACCTACAATTTATTTGATTTTGTTTTCACTCGGAATGAGCATTAGCATTTTTACTAGCAAAACTCATAAGGATTGTCTTAAACTCTTCTTAAAAATCCTCGTTAGGCACATCAGTTTATGGAAACTGCTTATCGGCAATGTTTTGATTACAAGGTTTAATTATAGAGGATTCCTGTGATTTGAAAACCAGACACTGCTTTCTGCACCTTTCCAGGCTTCATTAAAGCGGAGCAAGATGAAACCTTAAACCCCATGGCAAAGGCACTCTGTGATTGTTTTCTTTTGTCATAACACTTCTCATTTAATTACTATGCTAACAATGAGAAGTTCCAAAATGCTCTCTTAGAAGCAGAAGTAGCGAGTCACTATGTATTTTTTTGCAGCAAAAGGATCACTTGCTTCCAAGACACCAGACAAATGAGGAAAGTTTTATGATGTTAACGAGGCAGTGGTAATGTGGTACTGAACCTCATAAACTTTGGAGTCAGACAGGGATATTTCAAGCAGTATGGGCATATATTGAATTTATGTAGCCTTGGGTTCATTACTTTAACAAATTAATTTCTGAAATCTTATTTCCAAAATGAAAATAATAGTACCCACCTCATCAGCTAACTGGAAGGGCAAATCAGATGAATGAATGATGAATAAATATGAAATGTTTATTTTTTTTTAAGATTTTATTTATTTGACAGAGAGAGATCACAAGTAGGCAGAGAGGCAGGCAGAGAGAGAGAGAGAGGAGGAAGCAGGCTCCCTGCTGAGCAGAGAGCCCGATGCGGGACTCGATCCCAGGACCCTGAGACCATGACCTGAGCCGAAGGCAGCGGCTTAACCCACTGAGCCACCCAGGCGCCCTGAAATGTTTATTAATAAAGATAATTATTGATGTGCCAAGGCTTTTATAAATATTTTTATATATAACTACACATGCTCTTCACAAACCTATTAACAAAATCCCCTATTTATAGGTATCCTCAAATTTATTGCTAAGAAATCTGAAGGTGGGTCTTTAAAGCATCTTGCCTGAGGCTACAGAGCTGGGACAGGGTAGCCCCAGCTTTTAGAGCCAGGCAGCCTGACTCAGGTCAGCTCTGTGCTTGTAACCACTGGACGCATTGCTTGGAAATTGCTATGTGTCCGAGTCCATTGCAGTTGCCCTGCTCCTAGTGATGTTTCTGCTCCCACAGACTTACTGTCCTTGCTGTACCATTTTCTCCTCGCAACATTCTTAATTATGTTCAGCTCTTTTTTTTTTTTTAATCATCTTTTTCTCCTAGCTTTTTGAGATTAGGATTCACACAGGAGTATGCTTTACTTTTGCACAAAAAGATACAAAAACTCCTTTTTTTTTTTTTTAAACAAGGAGTGTTTCTTTACACCCTAGAAACCACTCTTTATTATCTACTTTTAATATTTTGCCAAACTGATGCATGAAAATATGTCCAGGGTATTTTATTTTATTTATTTTTAAATATTTTCTTTATTTATCTGAGAGAGAGAGAGAGAGAGAGAGAGAGAACATGAGTGGGGGAAGGGCAGAGGGAGAGGGCAGAGGAAGAGGGCAGAGGTGGTAGAAGCAGGCTCCCTGCTGAGCAAGGAGGCCAATGCAGGGCTCGATCCCAGGACTGCAGTATAATAACCAGAGCCAAATGTAGACACTTAACTGACTGAGCCACTCAGGTGCCCTTAGGGTGTTTTAACTTACATCTCTTCAATTATGAAATTGAGTGACTTTTAATAAATTCTTTGTGCAGTACATGAACATCTGGGATGAACAGTACTGTCCAAAAGAGAAGAGATCCTTATACTTGAGTTCTGTTATAACAATTTGTTTTCTTTTAAGATTAATAATGATATTAGAAGATTTTTCACATGACATACATCTATATCAAGAGCCAGATGTGTCCAATGAGCTTTATAATTCATTTAATTCAGCTTCTGCTTAGAGTTATAAAACCGGCTTATAACAGATCTATCAACTGAAGTGAAATAATAATAATTTCAATCAAAAAACACGAAAAATTAGTGCTTTATAATTATGTTTGCTTAATTATAGCAGTACATTTTATTATGCAAATAAAACATAATTTATTGTGACCTTTTTTAGGACTTTAAGTTTGGTCAGGAAATGACTTCTGCTTATTACAGAGAGAATTATGTTTATATTTTCAAGTGAAAGAACTCCATTTCATATGGAAGGATTTGGAGAAGTGACTTCATTTCAGACAGTAATGCTCTGTGGGTATATGCATAGCAGTGAATCAGAATTTGTGCTCAACAGTCATGGTACACTTTGTCCTTTCCTACTAGTACATTTGTAATACATGTGCCCAAAAGGATTACATACTGTTTATTAATACATTGTATGTCATTTCCTCACTTTACTTGGCTAGTGCTTTGAAACCGTAATCTAATCTGAAACATTTTTTTGTGGTCTATGAAATCATTTTTTTCCCCACTGGGTTCTAAGGTCCAATGATTAAGTATTACCTAATAAAGAGGATTCTTTATTCATCTTCATGTATTTCCTTTCCCATAAACATCCAATTAGAGTCAGCATATGAAAATTCTTAAAACAAGCCATTCACATGTTAACATATAAAATAGAGGGTATACTGTATGAGCTACATGCTGCTTTCCAGTCTCCTAACTTAGCTGGAGATTCTAGATGTCCATGAAATTCTGGAAACAGTTTTTAAGAGTCAGTATTCATTTGAATCCACCAGGCAAAATAGCCACAGGAACCCTTTCCTATTGTTAACATTTCATAAGCACCAATCCAGGGGAAAAAAATTAAAACACCAATTCTTGCCTGTTACATAGTTAGTTAACCCATTTTATTTTGTCACTTAACTTTAATACTTTTTACAGGACAATTTTAAATGATAACTCATGTAACTTAAAAATGGTTATAATTGTAATAGTTGTTTCTAAGTAAATGATAAATATCTTGCATTTCTTATTTGTTTCAATGTTTGATCTTTAACCTGAAAATTTTTAGTGTCTATTTCAAAACTAATATTTATATTCATTAGTAAATTTAGCAAATTTACTAATGAATGTTCAATTTATTGAGCATTTATTATGTATCTGGTATTATTCTCAGAACTGGGAATACAGTTTTTTTTTTTAAAGATTTTATTTATTTATTTTGAGAGAGAGACAGTGAGAGAGAGCATGAGCGAGGAGAAGGTCAGAGGGAGAAGCAGACACCCCGTGGAGCTGGGAGCCTGATGCGGGACTCGATCCCGGGACTCTGGGATCATGACCTGAGCCGAAGGCAGTCGTCCAACCAACTGAGCCACCCAGGCGTCCCGGGAATACAGTTTTGAATAAAACAAAGACTCCTGTCCTCAGGGAGCTTTACACTCTGGACAATGAACAGTGAGGACTGTAAATAATAAATGTATTGTAAGATATATTAAAGTGTGGTAAGAGCAATGGAGAAAAGAAAAAGTAGAACGGAGTACAGTTGAGGTAGAAGGCAGAAGGCAGAAGTGAGAAAGTTGGAGCTTTCAGTTTTAAATAGAATGATGTCTTAGTCTGCTTAGGCTAGCATAACGAAATGCCATAGGCTGTATAGCTTAAACAACAGAAATTTTGCTCACAGTTCAGGATGCTAGGAGTCCAAGAACCAAGTTCCAGTCATTTGTTGTGTGGTCAGGGCTCTCTTACGGGCTGGCAGAAGATCTCCTTCTCACTGCGTTCTCATGGGGTCTTTCCTCAGTCTATGCACATAGAGGGAGAGAGATAGCTTTCTGGTGTCTCTTGTTATAAGAACACTATGTCTATTGGATTAGGGCGCAACCCTTATGACCTCATTTAATGTTAGTGACTTCCTAACTCCAAATACAGTCATTCTGAGGGGTTAGGGCTTCAACATATGAATTTTGGAAGAACACATATATTTGATCCATTCGGGCTTCATTGAGGTGATCTTTGAGCAAACCCTCAAAGGTTATGAAATGGCTACTCAGACAGATATACAAGGGGAATACTTTTCCAAGCACTGGAAGAAGCTGGTGCAAATGCCCCATGACCTGACATGTTCCAAGAACAACAAGGGGGCCAGTCTGGCTCCAGCAGAGTGAGAAAGGTAAAGATTGAAAGGGAAGTCAGAGAGATAACAGGGAGTCAAAGAGTTAATGAGGGACCAGATATCAGAGGCCATTGGAAGGACTTTGGCTTCTCCCTGTGAGAAATGAGGAGGATTTTAATTAGAAAGAAGTGTTATAAAAAGGATTGCCCTTCCTGCTGTATTGAAAATAAATGGGAAGAGCACAAGGGTGAATCCAAGACTTGTTAGGCATCTATACAATAATTTATGCAAAGCAGGGTGGTGGCCTTGCTCAAGATCCTGGCAGCAGAGGGGATGAGAAATGAATGCAGCTTACACAAAGTTTTGAATAGTATAATGAAACCCTAAATCCTTACTAATTAAATGTAATAGTTTTTAACATTTTGTTACGCTTGTTTTATTTACACATTTGTTCCTTTATTTCTGAAGTATTTTAAAGTAAATCACACAGGGGTGCCCGAGTGCCTCAGTCATTAAGCTTCTGCCTTGGGCTCCGGTCAGGATCCCAGGATCCTGGGATCAATCCCCCGCATTGGGCTCCCTGCTTAGCGGGGAGCCTGCTTCTCTCTCTCCCACTCCCGTTGCTTGTGTTCCCTCTCTCGTTGTGTCTCTATCTGTCAGATAAATAAATATAAATCTAAAGGAAGGAAGGAAGGAAGGGAGGGAGGGATGGAGGGAGTGAGAAAGGGAGAAAGAAAAGAAAAGAAAAAAGAGAGAGAGAGAGGGAGGAAAGAAGGAAATCACACAATGCATTATGTTCCACTATTTAGTATGTTTCTCTAATAAGAACATTTCTATTGTCACAGTTAAATAAAATTAATGATAAATAAAATCCTTAATATATAATATTCTATATATTTTCAAATCATCTTCTGTTTTTTTCTCCATAATATGTCTGAATCAGGACCCCAGTAAGAGGTCCATTTATTATTTTTTGTTGTTGTGTCTCTCAATCTCTTTTCTTCTTCCTCTTTTTTCCCCTATGCCATAGATTCATTTAGGCAACCACATGAGTTGTTCTATAGGTGGTCCCATATTCTGATTTGTTTGATTTTTTTCTCTAGGTATGATTTAATTTTTATTCCTTCCTCTACTTTCTTAAAATTAGAAATAAGATCTAAAGGTTTGAATATTCACAATTAACATTTTCGGCAAGAGTATTTTGCAGGTGTTGGCTGCCTAGATTAAATTACCTCTCATCAGGAGGCATATAATATCTGGTTGTCACATTTCAATGATGTTAAAATTGATCAGTGGGTTTAGTTATAGTGATAGCCTGATCCTACATTGGCAAGTTGGTTTTCTCCCCCTTGTTATAACCAACAAATAATCTGTAGGATGAGAGTTTAGTGTCCTGTTAATATCCAATTGCTTTCAACCTACCTCCTAATCATTAAGGATGGATTTATGATTGTTACCTAAATCAATTACTTTATTAGGAATGAAAAACTAATCTCTAATTGTATTATTCCTTCTGCACTTACTAAATGGAACTCTCCTCTCAGAAGAGCTTTATTGCCTTATGTAGGACTATTTTTTTAATTCATGAAATATAGTTCATATGAGAAAGTTGGGAAAAAATGCTTACTCTTTTCCCTTTAATTGCTTACTTTTAAAATAAGGAAATGGTAGTCTGGCTATAAGCACTGTTTACAGATTAAAAGTTTGTGCATTTTTTTATTTCTCTTTCAATGAATAATATTAGAACTTGTGGATTTTTATATATTGAATCTGTTTCCACAAATTCCAGTTTTTGTTCATCATAAAATTTGAATTGTTCCCTCTTTAACCAGTGGGAACTTCTGCAATGATCTTTAGTTCTTTCTGTACCGTTAGCCTTTGATAGCTTCTTGGCTGTCTGGCCCCACCAGATGTCCCAAATCCCTTTTGTTTGCTTATCACACTTTAATTACTATCTCTCCAAGTTTCCTTAGTTTCTTTCAATGAAAAGTGTATGTATTTTGAAGATGGAAGCACCAGAATTTCCTAGGATATTGTCAATGTGTCCTACGAGAGAAAGAGAGTCAAATATGACTTCAGAGTTTTTGGACTGAGTAACGAGGTCAGTGAAGTTGCCATCCACTAAGAGGTAGAAAGATGCAGTTGAAATGAAGGAGTTACAGAAGTTCAAACTAGATACTGATTTTGAAATTTTAATTACATTTCTAAGTAAAGATATATAGTAGGCAAGTGGATACTCACGTCTGAAGTTCGATAGATAGCAATTACGTTGTCATCATCCTATATTGAAAATTAAAACCACAAGACTGCAGGAGCTCACTAAGGTCGTGAGTTTAGATAGAAAAAAGAAGAGGTCCAAGGTCTGAGCCCCAGATTTAGAAAACCTAGGAGAAGAAGGAGAACAAACATATATGTTGACCCTATTAGCATTCTTGAGAAACATTCCAAGAAAATATTTTTCTGTGTTTTGAGACCCCAGTAGTATTTCACAATAATAATCAATAATAACGTTCTACTTCCTCTTCAGGTGAAGGACTTTCTGAAAGAACTGTAGAAATTATTCTTTCCGTCACTTTGTGTATCCTTTCAATCATTCTTCTTGGGACAGCTATTTTTGCATTTGCAAGGTAAGATTTATTTGTACTCACTTCCCTAAGCTGCTTTATGGACATTATTCAGTCATTTGCAATCAGGAGACAAAAGCCACAATACTCATTTGAATGGGGAATATTTAATTTAAAAAATTGCTAACTAGTTGAAATAGTTAACTACTATAGGTGATAAAAGAACTCTCATGGGGCTCCTGGGTGGCTCAGTGGGTTAAAGCCTCTGCCTTCGGCTTGGGTCATGATCCCAGTGTCCTGGGATCGAGCCGCACATTGGGCTCTCTGATCAGAAGGGAGCCTGCTTCCCTTCCTCTCTCTCTACCTGCCTCTCAGCCTACTTGTGATCTCTGTCAAATAAATAAATAAAATCTTAAAAATTAAAAAAAAAAAAAAAACTCTCAAGGGTTCTGAAGTAACAAATCCTACAAAACGGCTGCTCTCTGAAGGCTGAGGAAGAATGGACAATAAAGGAACTGAGAATTAGAAGTCTCACTCCAAAGTTTGACATAGAATGTCTCCGACAGGCACATACAGCCTGTCACCTAGCAGCAACCCGCGAGCAAAGAAAATGTCAGAGGGAAGGGCCTCTGCTCTGTTGTGGGAAGCTAACTATCATGAATGGAAGATAGGCAGTCTTCCATTGGTCTGTAGAAACAGCCCATCTTGCTGAATAGTGTGGGGGATGCTGAGCTACCAGAATCATTCACCAGTGAATACAACTGGCAAAGGGAAGTATTATAGAATCTAGCTCCATTATCACAAAGCAAGGCGAAGAAGGCTGGGTTTAAAACTAAGAGACAATAAAGTGAAACCACAAAAGCTGAAGATGCTGGGATTTCTGCATTTTTAAAATAACTTATAACTCAGATAGGTTTAATGAAAAATATTTTAATTAGGTCTAAATCTTAAAGTTTATACAGAAGAGATCATTTTTACAATCAGGACAACACTTTGAAGACGTCCAACTTCCTTACATGGTGGACCCCTTTTTCCTGTTTATTTTACCAACAAGTCTCTACTGCATTTTCCAAGGGTCCCTTTAAATTTCTTTTTTTTTTTTTAATATTTTATCTATTTATTTGACAAAGAGAGAGATCACAAGTAGGCAGAGAGGTAGGCGGGGGTGGGGGGTGGGGAGGTGGGGAGCAGGCTCCCCGCTGAGCAGAGAGCCCAATGTGGGGCTCGATCCCAGGACCCTGAGATCATGACCTGAGCTGAAGGCAGTGGCCCAACCCACCAAGCCACCCAGGCGTCCCCAAGGGTCCCTTTAAATTCCCAGTATCAGTCTCCTAATTCTTGCTGTTTACAGGGCCTCAGGGGAAATCTTAGTTGTGGTCCTAAAATCTGGCTTCATAAAATAGTTTTTGAGCTAAAGGGGCCTTATATTTGCAAAAATAACCATGACACTAATTTCCTAAGTAGCTCGATAGGCTGTTTTTATTCTATCTAGAGAAGGTGGCCCCATATTCCGTACGCCATGCATCATCTCTTTCACCATTAATCTCTTAAATCATCATTTTGATGGCTAATTTGAGGAGCTCTTGAAACAAATATTTTTCTTTTGCTACATACTGTTCTCAGATTCAGCCAGGAGATGGTGAGGGAATGTCATTATTCTAGGCACTTTTAGGGATGGATTGTGTAAGATATCTTCCTTGTCCTGAGGGGTATGCTTTGGCCATATTCATATTGTTTCCTTACTCTAAAAACTTTTCTGACTTTTCGTCTCCTTATAGGATGAACTCCTTATGTGGGCAAGAAATACTTCCCTCTTATTCCCTACAACCTCCTGATATACTTCTCTTCAGCCAAATGGCTCTGTTCTCACCTGAACATTCTTGAGGTTTTTATACAACTCTGCTTTTATCAGTCAGCCAGAATTGTGCTTCTTCCTCCTTCTTATTCTGGAACACTCAAATCAGATCTCACTTTTTTACTTCCTATCAATACTAATAGCTGTCTTATGAATTGGGATTTGGATTTTTTTTTCTTTTTATTGCTTTTGCTACATTTAGATCTTGCTTCTCAACTAAACTGTAATGTTCTTGAGAATAGGCACTATATTTTATACTTTCTATTCCATCCTGAATACACAACTGATATTACATAATAAGTGTTTGAAATGTAAAAGATTAGCTAATATCACTTTGTAATTACCATTCTATGTCATAGAAAAATAAACATGTAAAGGGCTTAAAATGGAAGGACTTGGATTTAATTCTCAAATTCATGTGACTTTTATTTTTGAACCTGAGTTTTCTGAATGTAAATAAAGATAACATTATAAGATGCACAATATTTTTATAAAAAGCCAATGGGACAATTCAAAACATATTTCTATACATTTTCATGACTGTAGACATGCCATTGTCTTTTAGCACTGGTGCTGATAGCAATGAGTGGGTTCCACTTCGGCTTACTTTCTCTTTATGACAAATCTAGAGACAGCTAGAGGGAGGAAAAACAAGCTCACAGCATCAGCTTCATTTGCACTATAGTTTTAAATTTTGCCAGTGGTCCAGGCCCTGATCAACAGATTCTCATTAAAATTTGAAACTACAACAAAGCAACCTGTTAAAGGAGTATAGTAGAATTGGGTTTTATGAAATTAAAACAGGGGAAAGAAGTTAAGTAGCTAAAAATCTGCACCATATTCAGAGACATGACCCCAACAAAGAAAATATTGGATGGATATCTTTCCTTAAAGAGAAAATGAAACTTAATTTCATATGCTTTCTATGGTATTTTCTTTTCGGACTTTACCACACTTATTTTAGAATTCGACAGAAGCAGAAAGAAGGTGGCACATACTCTCCTCAAGACGCAGAAATTATTGACACCAAATTCAAGCTGGATCAGCTCATCACTGTGGCAGACCTGGAACTGAAGGACGAGAGATTAACGCGGTGAGCACACTCCTCTTGGCGAACAGTGGTTCAGAGGGCCTGGAGCCATGACCCTATTCTGACCTATGCTTGTTGGAAGTGTTTGTGGGGCTCCTATTTACACAGGTCATAGAGATCTTCTTTCAAAGGGTGACCTCCATCTTCTGCACACTTCTCACTGGTGTTCGGAGAATCACTTAATCTTCCTCATGCTTTGGGTTCAATATGAACCTCGGACTATAATGTTCAAGCAAGGTTTTTTTTTTTCTGAGACAAATATTTTTACACATTAAACTTTTAAAATTATGTGTAATAATTCACTTCATGTGATTGATTTCTTTTATATTGGATTTTCTGGAAATGTCCATATTTTTAATTACAAGTTTAATTAAATTTGTGATGACTTGATATTGTTTTTATCACTTTTATAAAAGCCTGATAGCTCTTTATTTTAGTATGAAATTACATTAAAAATGTAACTGTGTATTAACACTATATTTTTTAAATTGCTTAATATTTAAAAATGAAATACAAAGTAAAAATTACCTTTGGAAGGAAAAGTGTGTCATCAGTATGTACTAGAAATAGTAAAGGTGCTTAATTTTAAAGAGAAAGTATTTTAAGGCCTTTTGAGATCATTATAAATCATTCAAAATGTTGGCACATTTGAAAAACTTGTCTATTAAGAAAATTCATCAAATCCTTAATAAAAACTGTCATCAGGCCATCATAACAAGTTTAAATTCTTATAAGATCCAGTATTTTGTGATGATTATAAGCACATGACAGTTTTTACAAAGTACACGAACAACTCTTCTAGGCTTTAAAAAAATTATTAACTCCAGAAATAGGCCGTGAAATTCTTGAACTTAAAAAGGAATTGTTTATAGTTGTCATTTAGCAAAACTGGTCTTTACCTAAGAGAGCAACTTTGAAAAAAATATCTCATATGTGTTACAGAGGGAAGTGTCATCCGGTAAGCAGGGGCCTTCCAAATACTGCAAAATGAAAGTTATCCAGTGTTATTAAATTAAAAGGGTCATCCTGCAGATTAAAAGGAAATCTCTTCTGCTGTCCCCCTGTGGGCCACCTGAACATCTGTAGCATTCTCCCAGCTCCCTTTTTCAGTGTTCGAGCCACCACCACAGACCTGGAGTCTCCGTGTCTTCTAACACCCCAAAGTACAAGGGATAACACATCAGATCTCTCACTACAATTATTTTTAGTTGTTTGAACAATTTATTTGGATCTGTTCATACTAAAATGGAAACTTCTAAGTGTCCAAACACTTTTACGGCAATTTTTTAAAAGAAGCTTTATTGATCCCCCCAAAGTCCTCAGTTAAGTAGATCTTTAGGAGACCGAAAAGACTTAATAAAGTGAAAAAAGGTAGTCCGTATTAAAGTGCTCGTTATCGAGGAGGTTATCATTCTAGGCAGGCTGTGGTGAGGTTAGATTCCTTAAACTCTGTGTGTTTTCACAGTTTGCTCTTTCCTATACTTCTGAACTTGGCCATTGTCTGAAAACTGGAAGTTGTTTTTTTTTTTTTTTTTTTTAACAATGACTGTCATGGCAGCTAATGGAAACAGTGGATAAGGATTGCATGGATTGTTTATTATTGGTTTTTTATAAATCAGGGGCTGCCTTATTTCTCCTAATTATTTATTTTCTCAACTCCTAATTATTTATTTTCTTGCTTCCAAGTTTATTTATGTATATATGGATTTATTTGTAAAATGATGTAGAAGTATCTTTCAAGTATATTTCAAATAATATTATTTATTTTTGCACATAGATCTTTAGTACATATTACCCCCAAAATTGTAAAGTTGGAAATTTTAACATCTATGCTTTTTACTTTCTCATTTTTGTTATGATTCCAGCATTCATGACTGTGAAATATCCTTATTTGTAATTCTGGTGCCTCATAAGACTATGCTTTGCCTGATTATTATAGAAATTTATTAAAGTAACTATCAAGTAGTTTGAGTACTAGCTTCATTACAGAGATCTGTCTCCAGATTTACTATTTTTGGAAGGTTTTTCATGTTAATAAGGTCAGTTATACAGTAGACAATAAGCCTAGAAGAAATGGGAACTAACGGATCCATAATTAGTCATGTGCACACACATGAGGAGCCGTCTTTCAGTGAAGCTTAAAGCCCTTCACATGTCTTGAGATGCTGGAAGATCTAAATCTATTAGAAGTCATATAGGTCATGAGAATAGACCACAGAGACTGATAGTAGATTCTGAGAGTAAAGAATCAGGGAGTTAAAAAAAAAAAAAAAGAATCAGGGACTTTGACTTAGTTTCTAAATTGTTGAATAACTTATGTCATAAGTCTTTGTTATTTGCAGGAAAGAACTTGGGTAATTTCTTTTTTTTTTTTTTCCTGAAGAAAATTCACTTTATTTTTTTTTTTTGCTTTCTTTTTTTTTCTTTTTTTTTTAATTTTTATTATGTTAAGTTGGTCATCACTAGTCATTAGTCCTTGATGCAGTATTCCATGATTCATTGTTTGCATATAACACCCAGTGCTCATTGCAATACGTGCCCTTAATACCCATCACGAGGCTAATCCATCCCCCATCCCACTCCCCTCTGAAACCCTAAGTTTCCCGGAGTCCACAGTCTCTCATGGCTTGTCTCCCCCTCTGATTTCCCCCACTTCATTTTTCCCTTCCTATTCCTAATGTCCTCTATGCTATGGTAATTTCTTTTAAATCTACCCCAATGAATCTTGGAACACTTCATCGAATACTAATGATGACTTTTATGGTTACTAACATAACATAAAATGCCATGGAATTAAAATAAAATAAAATAAAACTGAGATACAGCACAAAAAAATATCCCACTAACATATGCTCTTTCTACCTGAGGCTTACATATGTTCTTTTCCTTCTAAGCTGCCCACTTTCTTCATGCTAATGGACTAGCAGTTTTCCTCAGTTGTCCAATATCTTGACATGTCCATAAGAGAAATGATAAAAGAAAAATATCTAATCAATACTTAAAATACTAATTTTAGGGAGCTATCTGGTTGACAACAGTCATTATGATGCTTGTACTAAATCCTGTCAAGGACTTGGAATTTTATAGTTAAGAAAGTATTCATTTTATGATGCGTGCCCATGTATTTATTTACATGTTAAGATTCATCCTGTAAATTTTGTGTGTCACCTCTCATTAATTATAAATTACCTGATTCACAAAGGATCTGAAGAAGAATTCTCTCACATTGTACTTTTTCTTCCTGAAGAACAAAACTCAAAGGAAGATTTAGTACTCTAGAAAAAAAACAAAAAACAAAAACGATTTAGTACTCTGGAACTCCATGAGAACATTCAGGATAGGCCAAAATAATGTTTTCAATTTCTGTTTGGAATGATAATTATATCATTTCCTTATGCACATTTTATATTTAAGTTTAGACAGTGCACAATATATTTCTTAGGAAGGGTTGAGCTCATCTCTCCCACATTCACCTGATTAGAAAATGACCCTTGGGGTTTATTATTTGATAAACAAACAAAAACAGCCACCTAGCCCAAGGAAGTGAGAAAGGTTTCTCAGAGGAAATATTGGCAAGATCAGCATGCACTCAGGTGTAACAGACCTGTCTCTTCAAGATTGCTGAGACCAGCTGGCCCTATGGGTTGCTTTAACTAACTTAACTACAACACAAACTACCTTCCCAAGAGAGTTATAACACTTAAAATTAAATAACCTAACAGAAGGTTCACAAGTTAAATATTCTATTTGCTAAAAATGTTTATTTTTCACTGTTTCCTTACCAGGCTTAATTAAGTTATAGTAGGTTCTTGCTCTCCCTCTTCCTCTCTGCTCCCCCACCCCCCTTCCTGGCCATGGTGACTAAATCGGGAAAAAACAAAACAAAACACAGTAGAATAACATTAATCATGTTACTAATCTAATTACTTGACACTCAACTTCTTCTGAGCCTCAATTTCCCCACCCAAATTTTGTGCATTATTCCATATTAATTCTCTTACCTATTTTAGGAATGTACTAGTGCATTAATTAGACTCAAGACCTAATCCAGTAATCATGAATGGAATTAAAATCCTCAACAAAATAAAGGGAGCAATGAAATTGCTCTTTTAAGAGTATCTTTCTTTCTTCAAAAACTTTAGAAGTTTGCATATTGAATTTTTATTAAACGTATGCGTTTTCAGAAAACTCTTATAAACTCTAAATCAGCATACATTGGGAATTATTATTATTGTTTGCAAACTTCAAAAAATTAAAAATCACCTCATTGTACCTTTGCATAGAGGGCTTGTTAACATAATAATTGCCACTGTTTTTGAGCAATTACTATGTGTTAATTCTGTGTATAATGATCCCACATAACCTTTTCAATCCTTGGTGGTAGAGACTTTTTTCCCCATTTTGCAGTTGAAAAATGAAAGATACTTAGAGAATTTAAGTAACTGACCAGGTAAATAGGACAGCCATGATGCTAGCCTGGGTGTGTTGGATTCAGAGGTAACAAGATACGCTTGCCCCTCTGTGTGCATGTGTATGTGTAACTTGGAAGCGTATTAGGTGAGATCAATTTAACCCTTCTTAAAAAGACATGACCCCATGGGATCCTTCTTCAAGCAGCTTTTCCTATGCTGAGAAATGATTCTGCTTTTTTTTTAATTCTTTGTTCTTTAGTTATATGGGACAAAGGAGTGATGGCATTTTAGTATAGGCTCAAACTTGCAGAAACCAAAAGATCTTTAGTAGTACAAGTCTTATTGTACCTTCAGTAAGAATGCATGATATGTGATACATGTGATATATCACATCACATGTATGTGATACATGTGATACATGAAATTCTGTGTAAAACTGTTGGTATTTCAATCGCCATCAACTCTGACAGGCTCTAGCTATGAATTTTTACTTCTCTCTTAAACTATTTTGCAAACAACGACAAAAATACATGAATCCAGATAAGAAATGTCTGACAAATATGTGAATTCCAGACAAGTGTCCTGAAGTAGGATGATTTAATTAATTTAATGCTCATGTTCTTGTAGTAGCAAAAGATAATTCAGTGTGTTTGTGTACTAAATACATAATGAATCTCTACTTCCAGATATTCTTCATTTTTCTTTAGACGCAAGGAGATTTTTGTCATCCAGTAAGTTACTGTGGTGATGCAGAGCTCTGCTGTGATTGTTTTCATCTTGTCAGGTGGTGTGCTCTATATTTTTAAATGCACTATATTGAGCGTTTCATGGTTTAACATGCTATTTTTTTCCAAGCCAAAAGGAAAAAAAAAAAAAAAAAGCCCAAGCCCTATGCTTTCTACTTACAATATGTCCTCTATAATTTGCATGCTATTGATATGGTAAAGTTAGCCTTATCAAAATGCACATTGACTCATAATGTGCATGTCTTAAGAATTTGCTGTGTTCTCATGTTGTGTTAGCTTTGATAGTAAAATAAGTATCCACCTCGATTCCTTCACATGCATCTTGTCTTATTATTACCACGATACAAAGCTGAGTTCTCCATCTGACAGATGGAGTCTGGGCCCGCACTTCACACAAGCTCATTTCAGCTACCAAGGTGGTAATCTGTAAGGACCAGGATGATGAAATGTCCCGTTCTGTACCTCTGGGGCATACACAGAGTGACACAGTTCATAGTATCTGCACTTCTGCACTAATCAATGGGTAGCTAGCTGTGCACGCTTTCAGGCACTCCTCTGATGCTCGGAAATGCCATTTATATGCTAGCACAAAAATTGCCTTATGGCTTCTGAAGGTAGCATAACAAAATGTCAGCATTACCAGTGACCCCAGCAACAGATTGAATGCCCCAGAGATAATCAGTTTCTTCATGCAAAGAATATGAATGGAGGCAAAGAACAAAAATGTGTTTGATTTTAAAACCCCACATCTATGACAGAGGAATCAGTCTCCATGAGCTACGAGGCTGGATGGGGCCAAGATCCCTGACACTCTCATTGATCACGGATAGTGCTCAGCATGATTAAAACAGTGGAAGCCAGGACTCTTTCTACTCTAATCATATTTAGCATTTCGGAATCATAGGTTACCTTGTTTTACTTCCTATTAACTAATTGCCAAGTTTCCATTGACAGAATTAAAATGGTTTTATAAAAATACATTTTCCTCAAAGGACCTGCTTGATCAGATTCAGTTGTCAAAGTGAGATTGTTGAGCTGAAGGTTTAAGTGATCACATCACACATAAAATATCCATTTCCAACCAGCCCTCAAAGCTGACCTCTCAGGACTGCAGACTCACAAGGGGTCTGGTAGAGCAGCTCTGCCAAGTAACTTTCTTCGTCATCATGAAACAGAATTTTTTTACTTTTTTTTCTTTTTCTTTTTTATTTTTATTTTTTTACCTTATGCCATTAATGCCTCAGAAAAATACTTCTATTTTTACCTCGTGGTTTTCCTCGAGCGCCACATTTTCTCCCTTAGAATCAGTTAGTAGTGTCCTATTTAGTTAGAGCTCTTACACTGATAGAGCTGAACTTAACGGTTGGATTCATCAGAACCTTTATAGAACACACCTGCGCATAAATCCTATTTGCTAAGGTAGATGTAGTCTTCTTCCAAATTTAGTTTTTTGAGGTTACCTTCTAACACCGAACTGAGGAACTTTAGGGCTAACTTGCCTTACTAGCTAATAGTTCAGGCTCCAAGCACTCCTTTTTTGATGATACCGTGTCATCTGTGTCCTCTTCACTGTGGTCTCACTGAGAGCCTGCGCCCCTCTCTTCACATAGCTGCCAGCAGTTTTTCCAGCTTCTCTTTCTACTCCTTCTGCCCTCTTGCCTAAGGTGGCTAAGCTTGTGGCCCTGGCCGTAATTGAGAATATGTGGCTGACAAAATAAAACATCTGTCAGGAATTTGTTTTCCGATGTGCTAATGTGGAGAGGCTTAGTAATAATGAAAATTCAACTCCTGCCACCTTGGGAATCTTTTCTCAGCTCTTTGACATCAGCAAGAATATTGCTTTTCCTTATCGATCTAAAAGTCCCTTTTACCTCTTTTGGGTCAAAGAAGTATCAGCGGGCATCTGCCAGTTGCCAAGCACTGTTCTGGGCCCTGGAAATGCCGTGATGAAAACAGAAGGGGCATTGACTCCAAAGAGCTGCCCTTCAAAGGGCTAAGCTTTTAAATCTAGTTGTCTTTACAGATATGAGGAGATATACTGAGAAAATACTTAGATAGCACTTACTAATTGACTGTTTTCTAACTGAATAAGAAAAATTTATATTACTTATGGAGATGTTTATCTTATAAGGTGAAGTCTGAATCAGCTATTCAGTTCCAGCCATCAGGATAATGTTTTCTAAGTTTTTTTCACAGTTTTATTGAGGAATAACTGACATTCGTCACTGTGTAAGTTTAAGGTGTATAGCCTAATGGTTTGATTTACAGATACTGCGAAGTAATTACCACAGTAGGTTCAGCTAACAAACTTTTCTTTTCATATAAATACAATAAAAAGAAAAGAACGAAGAAAAGAAAAACGGAAAAAAATCTTCTCATGATGAAAATTCTTAGGGTCTCTTTTCCTTACAACTTTCAAATATACCATACAGCCATGTTGGCTACTGCCATTGTGTTGTACGTTACATCCCTAGTACTTATTTAGTTTAATACTGGACGTTTGTACCTTTTACCCACCTTCTTCCAATACTCCCTCCCTCTGTCCTCTGAGTCTTATAACCACAAAGTTGATTTCTTTCTCTATGAATTTGTGTTTGTTTGTGTTTTAGATTCCACATATAAGTAATATCACAAGTATTTGTTCTTTTCTGTCTGACTTATTTCACTTAGCATAGTACCTTCAAGCCTACCCATGTTGTTGCAAGTGCAGGTTTTCCTCTTTTTGTGGCCAAAGGAATTCCTCTGTGTACAAATGCCACAACTTCTTTATCGATTCCGCCACTGATGGACACTTGGGTTCCTTCCATTTCTTGGCTGTTGTAAATAATGTTTCCATAAACATGGAGATGCAGATGTCTTTTTGAGTTAGTGTTTTCTTTTCCTGTGAATATATTCCTAGAAATAGATTTGCTAGATCATCCAGTAGTTCTGTTTTTAACTTGATGAGGATTGGTTAGGATAATTTTTAAATTTATATTAGGGACCTCAGAAAAATCATTGATGATTTGATAAAAGAATAAAAGAATGAATGATAAAAGAATGAAGAAAGATCTGAAAATGGGGTACCTGGGTGGCTCAGTCAGTTAAGCGGCTGCCTTCCGCTCAGGTCATCCAGGGATCCTGGGATCGAGCCCCTCATCGGGCTCCCTGCTCAGGGGGGATCCTGCTTCTCCCACTGTCTGCAGGGCTCCCTGCTTGTGCTCGCTCTCTCTCTCACTCTCTCCCTGTCAAATAAATAAATAAATAAAGTCTTTTTTTTTTAAAAGAAAGAAAGAAAGATCTGAAATAATACCATTCTAAAGCCTAGAACAAATAAAAAGAATAGGAAAGAACAAAACTGAAGACATCTTTGAATGCATTATAAGAAGTGCTGAGGATAAGTAATAGGATATCATTATAGAAGTAGATGTAAATGTCAGAGGAATTAATGACTTGATTGAAATATAGAAATTAAAAATTCATACTCAATCTTTTATAGAACTTGGAAGGATTAATTAATGTTTTACCAGAAAGATAGATTCTTAACAAATTTTTATTTGAATCCGAAGTACATGTCAGTGTGCCAAATACATATCTTTAATCAATGCAATAAAGTTTGAGGTTCTTTTATTTTTACCTGACTTAAGTAGAAAACACAAATTTTCTCAGTTTGTCCTATGCCACTGGTAATGCTGATTTAAGCTGCTCATTTATAGGGTATCATCCATGGCTCTCTATTTGGACGATATTTTAATTCCCTATAGATTTCAACTAATTGACCTTGAGGGAAAGCTGAGTCTCTGTGACAATATGGTCTTCAATCACCACTGCCAACATAAATAAATGGTTCCTCTCTGGATCTATCAAGAGTAATCTGAGTGGAATTTAAGTTTTTGATAGACTTTTAAAAAATGAGCCCAGACATGAAATAATACCCTTTTCAACAAAAGGGAATCAGATTTAAGACAGCTAAGATTCATGTAATAAAAAGTGTTTAGCCCTTTCTGTTGGAACGTGGTTGGTTATCTTACTGAAATCTGGACAATTCCCAAATTGATTTATATAATAATGAACTGAATTTGATTTGACAGTATCATTCACCATTGTAAATGAATAAAATATCAGGCTAAAATGCTCCTCATGTAATAATTTGTTTTTAAAAATGGTAATAAAAAGTTTTCTATTTGAGTTTCTTTGAGTGTCTTCACAGATCACTTAATTTGAAAATAGCACTCCTAAAATAACATTGTTGACTTTCATACACATTAATTTCTGTGTGGTTTTTTTTTATACTTATCTAAGCAAACAGTTTTTCCTAAAAGAATTTAATTTCCTCATCAGTAGAAGTCAATGCTTTTTTTTTTGTATTATGCCCCACCTTCTTTTCTAATTCCCTGTATAAATTGTCTAAGTTAATTTTTTTCCTATTTAAAAACAAAACTTTAAAACTATAATAAAATTTAGAATGAAGCCAATTCCTTTTAAAAAAAAAGATTTATTTAGTCATTTGAGAGAGTGTGTGTGAGATGGAAGGGCAAAGGGAGAAAGAGAGAGAGACTATCTCGGGCACATGCCCCCCTGATCTCATAGCCTGACAGGGGCCTTGAACTCACAACTCTTGAGATCGTGACTTGAGCGGAAATCAAGAGTCAGATGCTTAACCAACTGTGCCACCCAAGCACCCCAGAATGCGACTAATCCTTAAAAGAAAAATGCACCCATACAATATGGGGGTAAGTATCAAAACAGTGATACGGATACTATACACAACCACAAAAATCTTTTATTGGAAACAGGTAATATTTGCCAAAATGTCTTCTCAATTTAGGCTACCCAGATAGATATTTCAATTTCAGTTTACATGTACTGGTGACATCGGCATAGACTGGAAAATTGCATAAAAATTAGACTTTAGAAATCTTGTTTCTCACATTATGTAAATACACATGTGAAGAATGGGTTACATAAAGTGATTGGGTTTTGATAAAGAGAGGGGGACAAAGGAAAAAGAAGCCAAAATAGATCTTACTCTTTTTTTGAAGTCTATCTTTTTATTACTTGAATAGGCAAGATGATTTTATTGTTCATATATCTAATTTCCTAAAAAGTTTCTAACACCTATAAACTTTCTAATGTGAGGGGATCTAATATGGCTTTTTAGACTCATGTAGTGTTTTGGGTTTTTTTTTTGAGACTTTATTATTTAACAGAGAGAGAGAGAGAGAGGACAAGCAGGGAGATTGGGAGAGGGAGACACCAGCTCCCCACTGAACAAGAAGCCTAATGTGGGGCTTGATCCAAGGACCCTGGGATTATGACCTCAGCCGAAGGGGGACACTTAACTGACTGAGCCACACAGGCACCCTAGACTCATGAGTGTTTATTAATATATCTATTTTTTTTAAAGATTTTATTTATTTATTTGACAGACAGCGATCACAGGTAGGCAGACAAGCAGGCAGATAGAGAGGAAGGGAAGCAGGCCCCCTGCTGAGCAGAGAGCCCGATGTGGGACTCGATCCCAGGACCCTGAGATCATGACCTGAGCAGAAGGCAGCGGCTTAACCCACTGAGCCACCCAGGCGCCCTATTAATATATCTATTGATCATACTTACCTAAAGCTCCTGAGAATTCTCAGCTGCTTACTATTTTAGTGGAAAATTCATTAAGTTCAGATACTATCATAATAAGCACAGTACTTATATTTAGCTTTCTGTACTATCTTAGTCTGAATGAATCCACAATTGTACATTTAATAATGATTTATTCATTGTCTACTGTGAATAAGGTTATGAGGGTCTTGTGGTAAGCCAGTATTAATCCTACCCCTGCCTCTAAGCACATATGAACCTCAATACATTATCCTTAATGCATGTGTTTATATACCATAATACAAGGGGAAAAGTGGTTTGCCCATAAGAATTTCTTTTTGTGGAAGGAAGAAATCATTTTCTCTCTATCAGAACAGAGTGAGGTGCATGGAAGAGTTAACACTCGAATCAGCTATTGAGGATCAGTAGGATCCAGTTGCAGGAAAACCCTTAGAATGGTGCAAACTGAGAAGGAGGAATGGTAAAAAAAAATCTGGAATACAAACAGGGTATGTGAAAGGGAGTTTATAAGGAGTAATGTTAAAAGGTAAAAGGTAGTTTGTAAAGAATAATGTTAAAAATGCCGGCGTGATGAGAATGCTTTCATACGGTAATGTGAAAACTGAATTATTACCATCTTTATGTTATTAGAGATTTATTTAGGATCTTAAATTGAGAACTAGAAAACCAGACTTGGATTTGAAGTCTGGATATTTATGACCACTCTTTATGTTGAGACCCTGATTAAGAAGAATAAAACAGGAAAGCTCATTGCTTAATTTAGCATCTTTTAGTCTACCCAGTTTTGAGTAAAATTAAGATAGAATATTCTCTTGGAAACAAAAAGAAATCCTCCTTTATATCAGTGAATTGTAGGACAGATGGGTAAGAAGAGCTTGAGTTTTATAAAATAAAGTAGAAATAGCAATTTATAATATTAATGATATTAACAAATATTTATGTATTGCTTCCAAAGCCAAAGGCATTTCTAAGCATTGTACATATATGAGCTTGATTTACAAATACTTGCTCTATTTTCCAAATTAGGAACAGAGGCACAGAAAGATTAAGTAGCTTGCTTAAGTAAGTAACTGGTTACTTACTTAAGTGATTAAGTAACTGGTTAATTGCTAGAGTGGATATTTGAAGCGATCATATTTTATAGTAAGGAAAGAATTCACAAATAGCCACCTGGATCCAATAGCTAGCCAGTTACAGTTCAAAATTAGTATCTTTAGGGAGATCTTTCAGATGCAAAATAAAATAATAGTTTAAAAAGAAGCAACTTTCTTTTTCACTGTAAAGAAATTAACAAAAGAAAAATACATTTTTTAGTTATTTCTAAATGAGAAGAGACATTAATGAGAAAAAGAGCAAGGATGTGAATAATAACATGGTGCTTTAACTACTTCTTGTGCATTTATATTTTAATATGATTATTCATGTTTAATGTCTTTTGAGGATTTGATGAACGTGTTCTGATTCTTCAAATGCCTTGTTGATCGCTGCCCAGAAGCTAGCCCTACTTCAGCTTCTAGATAGCCTAGGAAAAATATTCTGCCAACACCACCTCAAATACTCCTGGATTCTCTAGGAAGAGAGATGCTCCCCACTGTAGGAAGGCAGGCTGGCTGTCCTAAAATAGGTAGACCATGAGCCTGTCATTAAATCAGATGTGGTGTGTTTGAATTTCACCAATCACAAATTGAATAATGCTCCCTGTTGTTATCAAAGCGATACCCATGCAACTCAAGAATTTCCATTTCTGTGTGGTAGCAGAGAAATTGATCTTGCTAACTCAAATATCTCATTCCTATTTCTCATTCATATCTCATTCATATTTCTATCAGCTCAGTCAATTAGGCTTTGCCCAACCTAACTCACTTGCCTTTCCTGTTTCTAAGGAACATGATGGCATAAGGGCACTGGGGCATCAGGCATCTAAGTGTATTTAGGTAGTATGGTTCTAGCCCGTGGTCATATTTTTTTCCTGGTCTTTGCTGAAGGGTAATTATTTCCAACAGGGACTGACTGTTGCCCCAGTTCCCATTTTATCTGTTGCTATGTCAGAAATATTTCTAGGGCCTCTAATTCAGACTCTGTCTTCCTGTTGCAAACCCCAAATTGAGGATTCTTCTGATTTAGTAGCCTATTCAACCATTTCCATATCCTTTTGTTAAAAAGTTCTCTGTCGCCTTCTCAGAATCACTCTAGGTTATTGTAGGAAGCTTACAAATTCATCTACCAAGACTGCTCAAACATTGCTCTTTTATCACTGTGACGTCATGTTTGATAATGGGATGCTGTATGGGGTTCTACCCTGAGAAGAGGAGAGATACCTCCATCTCCTTGGGGACACCTATCACATTAACCAGAATTTTATCATTCTTCTTGGTAGTACTTGCTCCTGCACCCCCATGCTTTTCACCAATTCTTATAATAAAATGAACTTTTGATTCATGTTTTCGTCATTGAATATACTCCTTTGTACCATTTTCTTAGTATTGATTATGACACATTTTTTCAATCTATTTTCTTTTATTTGTTCTTTACTTCAAAAACCACATCCTCTTATAAACATTATTCACTTATGGAATGTAGTGAAATCATCCCTGTTGATATTTAAAATATAAAACTTTGAAAAGTTTATATTTTATTGGTTTTATTTCATTATACTTTGTGCTTTTTGTGGTTTTGCAGTGTTAATTGTGCATGACAAACGTGTTATTAAAGGTGTTACCATCTCTGAATTTGTGTGTTTCGCATAGTCTACTTGGCTGTTAAAAATTATTTCAATTTTTTTCAGAGTATGAACAACTGACCAACAAACTATCAGAGGAGTTTTGTCTAAATAACTGAAAGAATTGTGATTTTTTTAATGGCTAAATGCTCATCAAAATTCACTCATGAAATAAAACTTAGGCAATATGATGTCATTTTTCAAAGATCTACTTTCCCTGGTGAAGCACTCTTTATGGACAAAGAAAATATTTTTTAAAAATCTATATTAACTCTTAGACTCTAAATACTATGCAATATAATAAAAAGTGATCAGTCTTTAGCATAGTACCCCAAATGCCTAACGATACTAAAAGAGTATCTTCGTTTGAGAGGGAAGCTAAGTTATTATTTGGCCATATTTGAGCCCAAATAATATGAGTTAGAAAAAGGAAATAGAATTTAGAATAATGATTGCATATCAGGGAAAGGCATAGCACATCCTACACTATGGATTTATTTTATTTATCTGATTTTAATCTAGAACTCTTTCAGAAAGACCTATACCCTCAACTTATCATGCATTTAACACAATCTCTGTTGCAGGTTACTTAGTTATAGAAAATCCATCAAGTAAGTTTGTTAAATATCTTTTCTTCTTTTTGAATGTCATTGTTAAATTCACTGACTCAATGAATCTTAATGTGTGGTTCCTTTTTTGTATGTTTGCTAGAAAAACCTCCAAGCTGGATATAAATCATAAAAGCATGACTAATTGCATGGTAACTGGAGAAATGCTTTCTCTCTCTCTGGGGTGAAGCCTGCATGTCTGTATTTTAGCTTGGGAAGTAACACGGGGATATTTAAACTCCTTAGGGTTTAAAAACCATGTCATTATGAGAATGAGGTCACTGCAATATTTTATATCTTCTAAAACCTTATAATGTATAAAATGTTTTCTGTATGACAAAGAGGTATTATGTGCTTTAGGGCTCAATGATAACTTTATGCCCTTATATTTACTTGAATAACTTTTTTCCTTACAATGTGAAATCATCATATAAAGCCACCTAAAAATGGAAAGGATTTGGTGCCACCGATACAAAGAAAGCACACTTACAGGGGAAAAGTTGATTTTGTAAACATGGCAGAGTGACTTTCAAGGGCTATGTGGTTATGGGTTTTGAAAAGTCTGTTGTTCTTTGACTTGTTCATGGTACAGCTGGTGCCAATCTAATATGATTCCATTTTCTACCTCTCTTTGCTTGGAGGCCGGTAAGCAAGAAGACCTTCCTGCAGCATGTTGAAGAGCTTTGCACAAACAACAACCTAAAGTTTCAAGAAGAATTTTCGGTATGTTACCAGCAGTTGTCACAACATTGCCAGACCTCCAGTCGTTTCATGTGTCACATTTCATGTCCATTTTAAGAAGGCAAGGCCATGAAGGACTCTGGCCTTGATAATCAATACCCAATTACCAGGTTGATTGTTTGGATAGTAATGTTACACGGGATGGCCCCTGGTGCAACCTGAACAGAATTACTCACCTACTGTGTGAGGAAAGGGTTCTCCTCTTCAGACCTCCCTAGCAATGGCAGCCTGGCCTCGTTCCTGCTCTTTCATCCAGATATACACGGGAATCTGGAAAGTTGTATTCATTGTTTTTTGCTGGTGTGTGAGATTTAGGCTTTACCGTACATGTGGTTTTATATTTAAATAATGATTTTATATTTAGAGACTAAATAACTCCATTTTATATTTGCTACTTAGTTTATGTTAGGGATATAGATGAACCTGAGAACAGAGCATGATGTTTCCAGAAAATACAAAAGTAGTATTTCTAGAACTATCTAAAAGTAAAAATATCCATGTTTTATGAGGCTTAGTTTTTAGTTACTATGAAATAAGTAGATATCACGTTATGGAGAATACATGAAGTTAAGAAAATTCCACTTCAACACTTTTTAAAAGTTAAGATTAATTATATTGCTTTTAGCATTTTATATATCTATAAAATTGAGATTATATTAATGCATGAGGTATATATCAGATCTATAAATAAGCTTTTTAAAAACTTGTATACCTCTTTCCAAACTTGTATAATTATTTTGTATTATATAAGTAAAATGGATTTCTAAATGTCACCAACAATTTTCTTTTTTTTTTTCCATGAAATTTTTAGTGTGTGAACCTATGAAACAAAGAATTAAGCAATTGGCTTGAATAATTCAGGATTATACTATTTCAGCCTCTCAGGGAATAATAACAAAATGTGAGAAGATTAATGGTATTTCCTACAGCTCTTTGGTTATGCTTCTTAAGTAATATTGGCCTGGACTTAACAAAATCGATGGTACCATAAAACTTTTCTTAGCATTTACACAGCGAGAACTTGTAATTTTTCAAGAGCAAAAGTGTAATTTCACTATAATAGGAGCGAATATAATTACATTATGCATGACTGAGTAGATGAAAAGTTCTATTAGCAACAACATTTTCACATATATTACATTGAGAAAATTTCTAGTTCAACCTCTTTGGAGATCATGGTTTTAAAAACTTTCTTAAATACTGGGGCGCCTGGGTGGCTCAGTCATTAAGTGTCTGTCTTCAGCTCAGGTCATGATCCCAGGGTCCTGGATCGAGCCCCGAGTTGGGCTCCCTGCTCAGCAGGAAGCCTGTTCTCCCTCTCCCACTCCCCTTGCTTGTGTTCCCTCTCTTGCTGTGTCTCTCTCTGTCAAACAATAAATAAAATGTTCTAAAAAATATTTGGCATATTAATATATATCAATTCAACACTTAATAGTTAAGAGATTTTGAACAAACCACATAAACTCTCTGTTCCTCAATATCCTCATTTGTAAAATACTAACATTTTCCTCACTGAGTTGTGAACACTAAAATGATCGAATGTGTATAACACTAAGAATAGTGGCTGATACAAGCACTAATAGCTATTAGATTAGGATGATGACTTGTACCATAAGGAAGCTCATACTATGCTAAGAACTGCAGATCTGCACAAATAATACATAAATACACTGAATCGAGACAGAGATATGCAGACAGAAGTGAGGACTGACATTATTTGGATAACAGTTAGAAAAGCATGCACAAAAAGGTAACGTTTGATGCACTTTTGGACAAACAGAAGATCAATGGGTAGACAGAGAGGGGAAGAATATCCCAGAGAGGGAGAAAGAATGCAAAAGCAAAAAGATGAAGAACAGTCTTACTCATCTGAGATTCCACTGAACAGAAAAAACAATAGAAGAAAGAACTGCATAGGATGCTGGAAGGCCTGTGTTCCCTGATAAGAAAAAGGCTGCCAAGTGTGACATTATTATCCAAACACTCAACCTGGTAATTGGGTATTGATTATCAAGGCCACAGTCATTTAAATCTATGAATGGAAACTTCTATGTGAAATAATTATGAAAAAAAAAGTACCACCTTTCAGGAGATTTCCATTTCACCTGTGTTTCCCCCCTATTCCTTTGTCTCTCACGGACACACGGACATATATTCCCAACACCTTGACACAGGGAAACTATCCTAAGATTCCCTACTTAGTTAAACACATTTTTTCTAAGCCTTTTATGCCAATACACCAGATTTCAAATGCTTACACTGCACATAACCACAGGCAAAGATTTTCTTTCTGAGGAAGAATAAGGGGGAAAGGGAGACTCATCTAATAAATGTTGAAAAAATTGTAAAAACACAAATTCTTAATAATTTTTTAAGGAATTTGGCAAGTTGACACATTTCTAAAATGAAAAGCTATAAACTTTGTAAATATAAAACACCAGCTCAACAAAATAATGAATGCATTTTCTTGTACCAACTTTCTTAAGGATGAAGGGGTAATATCATTTTTTACCAAAATGTCAATAACGGATCTCCTTGACCCTTCATCTGTGTCTGATAATTCTTAGTCGCACCTTTGCATTCCATTATCGATTTAACAATGCCTACTGAGAACGGAAATTGACCTTTGGCATCTTCTTAAACTGACCAATGTTGTACCAATTAATAGGCATGAAATCACACTGCCTGAGGAGAAAAAACAAAAAATAAATCACTGAACTCCCTTCCCCTACTAAGTAGACATTAAAATATTAAATAATAATCAGTGTGTTCCTGATGAAACCATTAGTAAAGTATAGAGAAGGCTATTATTAACACGGTTGCCACATCTTAGGGCTTCCAAAAGTACAAAGAAATTATCCCAGAGGAAGCAACAGCCCAATTTGCCAATTTTATTCAGGACATTTTCAGTAAACGGTTGTGGGAGTTCATTGCTCTTAATTTGACCTTGTTTCTGCAGTTTTGAGAGGTGTTTTCAATTTAAAAGTAAAAGGGTTTAGAATAAAGAATATTTTTTTCCTAAGTAGAATTTCTTGTTTACCTCCGAAATAAATCTCAACTTTGCAATGACTTCATTCCACAGGAACTACCAAAATTTCTTCAGGATCTTTCTTCAACTGATGCTGATCTGCCTTGGAACCGAGCAAAAAACCGCTTTCCAAACATAAAACCATGTATGTGCCCTTACTGTCTCTGGTTTCCAACTGAAAAATATTTTTTAAATGAGCACCAAATGCACCTTAGTCTTTTTATTTCTTAAACATATTATATTACATATTAATCAAATTACAATAATGCATTTTATTAGCAGTAATTTTCAAATTGTATCTCTCTTGCTTTGTTAATCTTTAGTAAAGATAATGTACATGATTTTCAGCTTGTTCATACAAGGTTCACTTATGCAGGTGCAAGAAACTGTAGACCTAATATTTTCTTAGCTTTGTAATTTAACCCAAGTAATGAATCTCTCTAACATCTTCCTACAGATCTAGTTCTCCAGTGAAAAGAGAAACGTAACTTTGTGCATTCATCTCCCTTAAAGGCACGGCAGTGTTTTCTTATAGAATATAAAAGTTGTATTGCGAAATATTCCTTGGAGATCAAAGCAGATGTGTGCTTACCAGGATTGGTTTTACAAAGGAAACAGGGTAGTGTCTCACCATAGTAAATAAAACTTCATTTTTCAATCAATAAGAAAAACTGTATTGTCACTTTAAGAATTAGCAATGATGTGAAAGAAAAATTCTGTTCATAATAGCTATATATTTGATATTACATTTTTTGAACAGATGTGCCTCCTATCTATATTCTGATTCAATACGCTTTTTGTGATATTCTAAAATATTGTTACTATTGTTTCAAAATCTAGAATTTTAAAATATTCCTAATCTGAAAGTATTTTTAATAAATATACATTTTTCTATGTTCTGTGCATTTTCAAAACTATATTGGGAAAATTCCTTACTGAAGAATTAACTCTTCTGTCTAGAAAGACATAGATTGAAGGAGGATACAATAACAGAGTGTAAAATCATAAAGGATGTAGATAGGAGGACATGGACTGAATTCTGATATTCTAGAACTCAAGGATAACTGAGGCATGAAGTAAACAAATTTAGGGAAATGTGATATAGGAAGTAGTAATCTAGTGGAATCTGCTAATTCCCAAGAATTAGGATAAAATGAAAATGCAAATAGCTTTAATCACCCCAAATCCCTTCTGGAACAAAGCAAGTCATAAGTAAATGACTTTAGGAGCAAGTTGACAAAGCAGACACTTTTGTTAGGAAGTAAGGAATGTTAGTATAGACTCTCTAAATTTCTGTGGCACAAAGTTTCTCAATAGGTCCTTTTGTTTTCCTTTTCAGAGAGTTAACCCGGTTTCAATGCATCGTAAATTTAAAAGATAACGGAAATTCTCGTGTTTTTATATTTGTCGTTACCTAAATTTCTTTGGTACTGGTTCATGCCTATTCAGTACTGTTCTGTGAAAAGAAACACTGTAATCTGATTGAAAGACAGTTACTGAGTGCCTGGGTGGCTCAGTCAGTTAAGCGTCTGCCTTCAGCTGAAGTCATGATCTCAGGGTCCCGGAATCAAGTCCTGCACCAGGCTCCCTGCTCAGTGGGAAGCCTGCTTCTCCCTCTGTTCCTCCCCTGACTCGTGCGCTCCCATGTTCTCTCTCTCCCTCTCTCTTAAAAATAAATAAATAAGAAATCTTTTTTTAAAAAGACAGTTTCTATGGAATATTTAATATTTATTTACAATCATATATTTGGCTGGAGTAACTTACATCAGTATATATAAAATAAGCAAACCAAATACAGCTAACTTATTTCCAAAGACCAAAGAGTATCTAATTTAAAATACATAAAAATTTGACACAGTAGCAAGATTTTTTTAAAGATTTTAAGAGAGAGAGAGAGTGCAAGCAGAAGGAAGGGCAGCAGGAGAGGGAAGGATAGAATCTCACGCAGAGCACACACTTCTGCCCAATCACAGAGCCTGACACAGGGCTCAATCTCTCAACCCCAAAATCATGACCTGAGGCAAAATCAAGAGTCAGACGCCCAACTGACTGAGTCACCCAGGCAACCCAAGATATTTTTTAATCACTCTTTTATTATTAAGATCCCAGTACATTATTATTCAGATTCACATCACGGCTGAAAGAAAAGTCAGACCATATAGATTATTACTTATAGGATAGGAAGAGAATAAGAGCGTTCAATGAAAGTAAATAACCTTAAAACAACAAGGAGACCTGAAAAGTCTGATTGCCCAATTTCTTCTAATCTGGGGCTAAGACAAAAAGTAATTGTTGGGGCACCTGGGTGGCTCAGTGGGTTAAACCACTGCCTTCGGCTCAGGTCATGATCTCAGGGTCCTGGGATCGAGCCCCGCATCGGGCTCTCTGCTCAGCAGGGAGTCTGCTTCCTCCTCTCTCTCTGCCTGCTTGTCATCTCTCTCTGTCAAATAAATAAATAAAATCTTAAAAAAAAAAAGTAATTGTTGATGATGGAATTATGTTATAAATCAAGAGTGTTTGGGATATTATAATTGGCATTTCATACATTTTTCACCTTTGCTAGAGTCAAATGGATAATGTCCAATTGTTTCCTGCTTTCTTCTTCATTTCAGTACAGAAAACTTACAGTAACTTTTCAAATGTATTACATCTACATTCAATATCCTTTAATGCATTTGTAGAAAACCTTTTTCTTAACTGTGCTCTTAGAGAGTTGGAGGTCCTATAAGAAATAATTTTGTTAGGTAGATTTCTCTATTTTTCAAGAATGTGATGAAAATAATTTATTGATCCAGCTAACTATGTACTGCCAGCTATGTAGTAAAAATGTTAAGAATGTGTGGGCTCTGATCAAACTTCCTGGGCTACAATCCTATGAACCTACTAGCTGCCTTAGTAACTGGACATACTGTTCCGTGGTGTCCACTTCATAAGGTTATAGGGAGGATTAAATGAAATAATTACATAAATCACTTTGCCCAATACTGGAACATGGAAAGCTCTTGATGTTAGTTCTTATGATTGTTAGTAATCAATAGACTGCTTATTTTTAAAGCTGTTAATTTTTTGGGTGAATAAGATTTAATAACAGGCCCTTGGGGTGTATAGTCTGGATATAACAAGCCCACTTCCCTAACCTGAGTGAGAAGACAAGCTCTAAACTCAGCCACTTCTGTTGGCAAGTACTCCCGGACACACACACACACACACACACACACACAGAACAAGCAAATGAGATGTTTAAACTTAATATATTCTCCCACTGTGCTTGCAGAGAAGCCATTAAGCTGAAGAAACGTTTTTTTCCTCCCGTAGAGAATGAATTCATTTTAATAGACTCTGAATTTTAGCTTGAGACAGCTTAGTGAAGTGCATTGTTTCCCCTGAGTAATGTAGGAAGTAGGATTTCAAATATCACAGTGCATTTTAGAAGATATTAGCTTACAGGGCTTTAAGATACTAGAATTAGCAGCAAATGCTTGCAGAAGAGATTTCCAAATCTCTGTTTGACAGGACACTATGACCTTCAGAAATGTTCCAACACCACGAAGAAAAGTTTTAGCTTGTGGTTGACTCATATAGTTACAAGCAGGCATATCGCATGAACAGAAACCTGATGGCTTCCCTTCCTAAGTTACAGGAATAGCCACAATGTCATTAAAATAGTTAGGTCATACCAAATTCAAAGTCTTTGGGACATAAATCATTTGCATAAATTTGCTTAAACATTCCCCATCTCTAAGCATATCAGGCAGGTCATTTGAATCACTAACAATACAGCAAAATCATTGGAAAAGTAGCATGTGCTTAAGTTTAATCAAGTCCTATTCAGCTTTAGAAGTTCCATAAGCTTTCATGTACGTTTTCTTCATGAGAATTCTACGAAATAAATATTGTAACTGTATATTATAGGTGAGGTAGTGAAGGAGCAGAGAAGTTAAGAAATGCACCTAAGCCATTCATATTTGAACGGCTCTAAATGAATGGCCATTCATTTGAATTCTGGAATTCAAACCCACCCTTTACCCATTTTCCTCCACTACTGAGTGCCTTCCCAATGAGATTTAAAAAAAAAAAAATCAAAATAATTATGTATAATAGGTATTTTGTATCATTTCCATTCCTTGCTAAAATTAGCACTGGACATTCCAATTGAGATACCCATATACCAACTTTGTAAAAATCCTCAAAAAAAAAATAATATGAACCCCTTTTTTGAAGAAAAATAATGATTGGGGGCATCTAATGTTATCAGATCTTAAAATAGTCTAAAGAATAATAATTAAAAGTTTGGTATTAAAGAAAGAATTGGCAGATAAATGAATGGAAGTGAATAAATAGTCCAGAAATTGTCTTAGAAATGCATGGAGCAATCTTGTGTATAATAAGAGTGGTATTTTGAATAAGGGGGAAATGATGAAATATTAAGAAACTGGGACTTCGTTGCTCAAAATGGCAACAAAGAAACAAACAATAGAAGATAGATTTTACCTACTTCCATAAAAAATAATAATGGATCTAAGATTGAAATAGTTAAAAGCAGAAAAACCATTAAAGTTCTAGAAGAAAATATGAATGGAAGACTTGTAAAAATAATAATATTGGTGTGAAAGACACATTTGTGTGAAATAACACAAGAAGCCATCATGATGCTATGAGGAAAAAAACTTTTAATTTTGATTATTAAAAAATGTACATTTTATGTATGGCAAGATAGCTAGGCTAGGTACATTGATGGATAGGGTCAAAAAATGAGAAGAATATTTCAATACATGTAGTGTGTATTAAAATTGTAACATGATATATCTTTGTATAAAATATTTTTTTAAATAGAAAAATAGTATAATATGAAATGACCATTAATGAAAACGGTATTTAAGATGGTCAATACACAAGCAAAGAAGTTCAGCTGAATTGCTTTTATATTTAAGGAAATAAGAATAAATATTATGAGACATCAATTTGTATCTATCAAAATAATCATAAACTAAAATGTTTAACAATATCTTGTAGTAGAAAGTAAAAGGAAACAGAATTGTTCAAACACTTTTATTCAGAGTATAAATTGATATATTTAGAGAACAATTTGGCAATATCTTTCAAAATTTGAAATGCATGACAGTATTTGGGAATTTTACTGCTCGTAATGTATTCTACAAATACACCACAACATATAGGCAAAAAATTTAGTTATATTTATGTATCATTTTACAATAACAAAATGAGATGAGTTGAAATCACCATAAGAGTTAAATTAGTATGTTATATTTGAACAATGAAATATGATATGGCTGTTTAAAATAATAACCTAGATATTTTTGTTTATGAATATATGGAAAGATATAGGTAGATGAAAAAATGCAAAAAAGAATGTCTATCACTCCATTTATGGTTAGTTTTTATGAAATTGGATAGATTCTAGAAATATATACAAGAACATATTAATAGTCATTGTATCTGGGTAGTGGAAATATGGGATAAGAGGGAACTTCTATTTTAATTTTACTACCATCTGTGATGTTCAATGTTACATTATGAATTTCTTTGTATTACTTTTATAGTAAAATCAAGTAGTGGCAATTTAAACAATGAATTAGCATTACTGTCTTATATTTTCCTCTAGATAATAATAACAGAGTGAAGCTGATAGCTGATGCTAGTATTCCAGGATCAGATTATATTAATGCCAGCTATGTTTCTGTAAGTTGCTATTTGTTTTTGCTTTATATTCTTATAAAACATGAATACTTTGATTATATTACTCTTCCAACTATTTTAAATAAGAAATTTATTATAAACTCTATGCATTTTATGTGCATAAAATTCCTTACAACAACACTAGCTACCCCCATTTTATAGATGCAGAAATGGGGGCTCCTAATAGAGATTTCAATTTACCAAGTGACAGATACATAACTTCAAGCTACATATCCCCAGGCCTTTCCTCTATTTAATGTTTGTCAGTAAATTCTTTGTATGCAATGATGTCTGTCAATCTCTCTTATAAAGAAAAAGTCAAATATAGTTATGTCCATACAATATAAAAATTTTATGCTCTTTTTGCCATCTAGATTTTCAGTCCTTCAAGGAGACTACAATGTCATGTTCTTCTTTGATCCTCAGTTACCTGTAGAATGTGCATTCATTATAGCTGCTCAAAAAACATAAATGAATCAACATGAGATGAATTGTGACATGCCTAATGTACTAATTGGCACATCATAGACAATAAATGCTTACTGTATTGGATTAAAAATCGAATGACACCAAAGTGTTTTAGGGATCTCTCTCTCCCTCTCTTTCATGGCTCTCTTGTGCTCTTGGGGCTCATCACTATCACAGGTGCACAGAAACTTGAAATGTACCCAAGACCAGCACCAGGGTTGACACATGGAATTGCCCTTGACCTTGTGGTTATTAAATTCAACCATTTGCCTCAGAGCTGCTTCTGAAAAAAATCCTGATAATTAGATGTTAGCCTCTCTTGGCATCGATTCACCTACTTTCTCCTAAGCCAGAAGATTCTATCTCTGAACAGTTCCAATATATCGTTGTTTTTATAAAAACAAGATTTCCCCCCTTATATTTTCACCCACTGGGTTCAATTCTAATATGTAGCAAAGTTAGCCATCCTTATTACGGTGACCCTACAGACACTTGAGGGTTTCCTCTAGTGTCCACAGTCTTGTATTCTTTTCTTATTCATAGGTCACTCCCAGGCCTGCCCTTTAGTCCCACTGGGACTCTGCTTCTGTGTTGCTCCAGCCTTTCTCCATTAACATAACTTGTTCTGTGTCTCGTTCCCTTGAAACCCCTGTTAAGGGGGAAATTTTCATTCTAAATTCTTTATTGGTTGATAATGACTCCAAAACTTCAATCATATATTGGGTCTTATTATGAAAGGAATATATAAAGAGAGAATTTGAGATTTTTTAATAGGGGAAATGAGAGAGTGTTTGTAGGAGTTAAAGCATCCTTTGAATTCCAGCCTATTTTTATGCAAGAACTTTAAATCCATTTCGAAAAACCACACACGTTGTCTACTGTGGTGACATATTCTAGTCATTTTTCAAGTGATTGATTCCCTTGAAAATATAATTCTTCTCTAAAGATTTTGGTGAAATCTTGTGCTTACTAATTTTCATTACAGCCCAAACTCCATACTATGTTGAAGTTTTACTTTGATTTACAGAATGTTGCATATATGCATTTAAATTTAATCAATGTGCTAGTGATCATATGTTTTGTGATACTACAAAACAGGGCAAGGACAAATGGTTGTATCTCTTGTTTGTACCATTTTTATTCACTAATAAGTAGGTACAAAAGAATAACTCACATTCTCTAATGTTCAACCAGACATAGGGTGACAGTATAGGGTATGAATATGATTAGAAAGGAAACTGACAGTTTTAGTAGGTGTAACTAAACCAAACAGATTTACATAAACAAAGGAATATTCATGAACACCCAGTGCTCCCTTTAAATATTACAGGTTGTCAGGAAGCAGCTATAAGAAGATGATAATGTAGGGTGAGCAATAAAACTGAGGATTCTGAATATATATTTCCTGCTATAATCAAGTGACGTTGTAATATAATAAATCTTACAACAAAGTCACTATGACCCATACGTAATGATATGCATAATCATTACTGAGCTGCATGGGAAGCAGGCCCGGATGGAAAACATCTTAATGTAGGTTAAGGCAGATTTCAGAATTGGAGTGGAAGGATATTGCTGCTCTTAGGCTTTAGGTAAATCTTCTTTGCTTGGAATTCCAGAAATAGATGGAAATAGAAAAGCCGTGATACCACAATCCCCAATTTCGGGCAGTCTTCCCTCAGAAAGAGTGAAAATGTCTCAGAAAGGTCAGATGTATCAATTCCCTCCACCTCCCCCATTTTGTTCCATGACACTTCTTTCTGAAAGTTCATGAACACTTGTTCCAGGAGCAAAAGACAGAGGCCATCTACAAATGGTTTCTGGATTCCTATATGTCCCAGTGCTAGAGGAAAAAGGGAGGAGAACCATAATGGGAGGTAGGGAAGAAAACAGAATAACTAGTCTTCAGATGGAAAAGCAAAAGAACTCAAGTCTGGGAGAGGAAAAGGGAGAAGTAAGATACTATAAGTACATCTGAGGGATATCCTTTAAGATTGGGAAACTCCAGGTCAGGGTCTGTAACTAGGTTAATTTAACTTTACCTTTCTGCCCTCAACTGTCCTTAAGAATTGCGCTCCTATGCATAGCTAGGATTCACAGAGAGCTGGGAACAGTTTGATGATGGAAGAACTATGGGAGAGAGGTAGGGAGGGAAAGCGATGCTGCGTCCCTGTAAACAACCACTAACTTTACAAATGAGTTTAGAAAGGCTTTCAAGAGAATTAACAATGAAAACATAATAGAACAAGAGAAAGGCACTAAACCCTATGCCCGATATTACTTTAACCTGAGAGATTTTTTACCATAATTAGAAGTTAAAGATTAAAGGCCATGATGCAAAGGAGCTGTAATAACATCAGAAACATCATAGTTGTTCCCACATTGATAGAATATTAGAGTGCCAAAGTACATTTAGTCCCTGAGAAAGGAAAATGCAGATGACCAGGAGAAACATTTTATAAATTGATTCCTGTTAACTGTCCTCATCCTTGAAATACTTTCTTCTTCTGGCATCCAGAACATCATTCTCTCAATTTTCCTTCTACAGCTCTGACTCACCTCAGTGTGTTTGGTTTTCTGTTTTCTCCTTCACCACCAAACACCTGAATTATCTAGAGCCCAATCCTTGAATTTACTCTTCCTTTCCGAATTCATTTCCTTGATAATTTTATCTTATCTTGTGCTTTAACTGTGTGGTGATTACTTCTTTTTTTTTTTTAATTTCTTTTCAGCATAACAGTATTCATTGTTTTTTGCACCACACCCAGTGCTCCATGCAATACATGCCCTCCTTAAAACCCACCACCTGGCTCCTCCAACCTCCCACCCCCTGCCCCTTCACAACCCTCAGGTTGTTTTTCAGAGTCCATAGTATCTCATGGTTCACCTCCCCTTCCAATTTCCCTCAACTCCCTTCTCCTCTCATCTCCCCATGTCCTCCATGTTATTTGTTATGCTCTGCAAATTAGTGAAACCATATGATAATTGACTCTCTCTGCTTAATTTATTTCACTCAGCATAATCTCTTCCATTCCCATCCATTTGCTACAAAAGTTGGGTATTCATCCTTTCTGATGGAGGCATAATACTCCATAGTGTATATGGACCACATCTTCCTTATCCATTCCTCCACTGAATGGCATCTTGGTTCTTTCCACAGTTTGGTGACTGTGACCATTGCTGCTATAAACATTGGGGTACAGATGGCCCTTCTTTTCACTACATCTCTATCTTTGTGGTAAATACCCAGTAGTGCAATTGCAGGGCCATAGGGAAGTTCTATTTTTAATTTCTTGAGGAATCTCCACACTGTTCTCCAAAGTGGCTGCACCAACTTGCATTCCCACCAACAGTGTAAGAGGGTTCCCCTTTCTCCACATCCTCTCCAAAACACGTTGTTTCCTGTCTTGCTAATTTTTGCCATTCTAACTGGTATAAGATAGTATCTCAATGTGGTTTTAATTTGAATCTCCCTGAGGGCTAGTGATGATGAACATTTTTTCATGTGTCTGATAGCTATCTGTATGTCTTGATGGGAGAAGTGTCTGTTCATATCTTCTGCCCATTTTTTGATATGATTATCTGTTTTGTGTGTGTTGAGTTTGAGAAGTTCTTTATACATCCTGGATATCCACCTTTTGTCTGTACTGTCATTTGCAAATATCTTCTCCCATTCCGTGGGTTGCCTGATTACTTTCAAATTTATGTCTCCAGTTTGGATTTCTTCTTGAATTCTAAACTCATATACCCAATTGCCTTCATAATATTCCCACTTGAATATCTAACAAGGATTTCAAGTTTAACGGGTCTGTAATGAATTCCCAATTTTCCCTTCAAACCTGCGTATCCCAAAGTCTTCCAAACCTTCCTTTAAAATTTTTACTTATTTTAATACCCAATATCCAGTCCATCAGCAAATTCTTTTGACTCACTCTTCAAAGTATATCCAGATCCTTTCGCTTCTCACCCTAACTAACCCCTTCGTTGTATCGTTGCGATAACCTTCTAGCTATTCTCCTTTCACTTTTAACCCATATGGGCTGGTCTTCTCTCAGACCAGAGTAAAACTGTTAAACCTTACACTCTATATATTTAAAACCTTCCAACATCTTTCTAGATCATCCTGAGTGAAAACCAAAGTCTTATAATTACCTGCTAGGACCTAAAGCATCCTATCCTCCCTCCTCTGTTCTTTCTTCTGTTATCTTCTATAACTGTCCCCTCCTCATTTACTCCACTCTAGCCAGTTAGTGTTCATAGAAAATTCTAGGCACATTTTTTTTCTTTAATGTTACACTTGACTTTCTACCAGGAACACTGGCCCCCAAATCCTGCAGAGCTTACTGCCTTACTTCATCAAGTCTTTCCTTAGATGTTCATCAGTGTGTCTTTTCTGAACATCAAATTTTCTGAAAACCCTCTCTCATAACATGTACCTCTTTTAAAGGTTCTATGTAATTTGCTTATTTAACAGACTTATTAATGGACTTAATGTCTATCTTCCCTAAAATGTAATAAATAGATAATATAAAGTAAATATCAGTATATTTATTTGTATAAATATAGAGAATATAAAATAACTAAGAATGGAATTTTAGTGTTTTTTGTCAGTGATGAATCCCCAGATCCTAGGACAGTGCTTGGCACACAGTAGGAACTCATAAATATTGTTTCAATGGAGAAATGTACATATTTTAATACTGTAAAGAAATTGACCAAAATGTTAATGGCATTTCATTCTGGATAGTGATATTGTGGATGAATTCCACATTCTATTAGATATTTTACAATTAGTGCATTTTTATCTATTGCTCAAAAACTAAAAAATACTGTATATATAAATGTTGATTTAATATTGTCATTATATCCTTCTAGGGCTACTTATGTCCAAATGAATTTATTGCCACTCAAGGTCCATTACCAGGCACAGTTGGGGATTTTTGGAGAATGGTATGGGAAACCAGAGCAAAAACATTAGTAATGCTAACTCAGTGTTTTGAAAAAGGGAGGGTAAGTTATTTGAAAATCTGTTCACAAGATGTTATTTTACAATTGTCTTAATATATGTGTGACAATTTCTGCTAATACTGTGAGTCATCAATAACCTGGACATCTATAAGGCAGTTTTAACTTAGTAGCAATAACTGTGATATATCGATCCATATAACAATGGTTCTTATGACTGGTGATTTTCTCTGAATGCAGATCAGATGCCATCAGTATTGGCCAGAGGACAACAAACCAGTTACCGTCTTTGGAGATATAGTGATTACAAAGCTAATGGAGGATGTACAAAGAGACTGGACCATCAGGGATCTGAAAATTGAAAGGGTAAAACAAAGGGAGGGGAGGGGAACACAACAGTAGATATGAGTGCTCTGTCTAAAAGTAAAATTAATTTCTAGAACTGTCCCTTGCTATAATACCTCTATATTCAACAGTGTTTTCCGCTTATTTTCTAAACAGAAATTTTTGATAACTGACTTCAGTATCTAGGTCACTGTGTTTAATTCCAAATCTTATGGTTAAAGTTTATATTAACCAATGAACATCAAATTCTTAGGTAGACAAGAGAAAAAAAAAGAAGGAAATAACAGATTAGGTTTTTCTTTGATGAAGAAACTATAAAGTGAAAAATTTAAATTCCTTAAAACAGGAATTTCCCTAATCAGTCATCTCTTCATTTTAATAATTTGATTTTCTATTTAATCCAGAACTGATACTGAAGATAGACCAAGGGGTCCCAACTTTATCAGTTCGTATCAATGCCTATACAGACAGAAAATGGCACAAGGATCTTTATACTTTCTGACATTATCAGACACTCAGTACTTGTGTTTTGAATAACAGGTGAATGTGCTTATCTAATTTTGGATCGAAATTATTTTAAAATCTCCTATTCTTGTGCTACCAAATATTACACTACATTTGAATATAAACACTCTATATTATCATCTGTTCGCAAGCTTTTTTACTCGTTCCATTCATACTGGAAGGCAACTTGCTTTATTGTAACAATCATAGAAGATCTGTCTTGCAGGAAATCATGAAAAACAGGTTTCTCTGTTTGGTAAATAGTCGTTTTTAAAAGATCACCTTCAAAAGGTAGGATGTCAGCTGCCTTAAACCTTCATCGTGATACTTTAATAATCATGTCATGCTTCTTTAATCTGTCACGCTACCTAGCATGGAGATTGCATGACTGTTCGACAGTGTAACTTTACTGCTTGGCCTGAGCACGGGGTCCCTGAAAACAGTGCCCCTCTAGTTCACTTTGTAAAATTGGTTCGAGCAAGCAGAGCGCATGACACCACACCCATGATTGTTCACTGCAGGTAAGGAAGATACTTCCAGAACCTATATGAAACACTAGATATGGTCTTTAAAGTCAATGTGGTCTTTTTATTATCATGATACCGTTGGTTATTTTCTGGCAGAATGTTAATGTAGCTTCATTCCAATTTCCAGTTTTCAGATGTTTTACTGGTTATAATGGATCAAATTTTAACTTTATAAAAGGTTAGATGGCAAAAATAAAATGAGTAGTGAAGGTGTCTAAAAGCAAGGGAAAATATCTTACTGATAAGGGAATCTTTTTGAACTCTTGACTGGATTATGCCTCTCAAACGGAAGTCTTCAATTTTTTTTTTTTAATAGTAGCCCCTCATTGATGTGTGTGTGTGTGTGTGTGTGTGTGTAGGATTTTAAGAATTTTACAGATAAACATCTGATCCTGTATTATGTCAATTGGCATTAACCTACTACCATAATTAAAATTTTTTTCATAAAAGCAAATTTTTGGATTTGAGTTGTAAAGAATAAAAGAAAACAAAATTTAAAGACCAAATTAAGTGAGCAACCCAAGTAGGACAACAATTTTTACAAATTTTAGCTACACACGTGTCTTCCTTTGACTAGATCTTTGGTCATACTTAAGGGAATATAACTATAAATTGAAGTTTTTCTCCACTTTCTTTTAATTGATATTTAACACTCCAAGAAATAGAACTCAAGATTGTTTAGAATTCAGACTTTTTTCTGAACAGATGGATTTGATTGTTTTCTAACATAATAAACTTAAGTCTCAACTTGAGTCTCTTCAATAATTGGTTTGTAAACCAGAGAAAAAGTAGGTAATAATACACTATTTTATGATTTAGCTTACAGGAGATACCTAGAATGGGTAAATTCATAGAGACAGAAAGTAGGACTGTGGCTACCAGAGAAGGATGGTTGTTATTTAATGGGTACATTGTCTAATTAGCTGTTTAATGAGAATGTCTATTTGGGATGATGAAAAGGTTCTAGAAATGGATGGTGGTGACAGCTGCACAGCATTGTGAATGTGCTTAACACCAGCTTAGATGTGTGTACTTAAAAATCCTTAAAATGGTAATTTTATGTTATGTATCCTTTACTGTAATAAAAATTTAAGTAATAGTATCTTAGTCACATTAATAATTAATACATTATTAATTATAATAAGTCTAATAATTAATTGGTAATTTTTCTAACAGATAAATACTATAATTAATGTGGTTAAAGATGTAAGAAAATATCAATCCCTCCAAATTTTTACTCTTATTTAGAGGAAAAAAACTCACCATGTAGTTTAAATGATTATATATTTTCCAGGAATATTGTGGATTTTTTAAAATTATAAGGGTAATACATAAATGCTTAGATTCAATTATAAAATATCTAAATAATGCTTAGCTTTAAAAAGCATATAGAACAAAATGTTAAAGTGTTATTTTTACCCTCCCAATTCCATTTCTCCTTCTTCTACATAACATTTTCAACAGAATAATATATAGTGTAAATAGTGTAAGAGTTTTCTTCTAAAGTTGATGATTGCTTTTAAGCTGGGTCATTGATGATTAAAACCTTTAATGGGCAGTAGCTGCCTTTGGCTTCTCTGTATCTTGTACATACAGTGCCACTGACAGGGAAGTCTGTTAGAAAAGGATCTAATATCACCTTTGTAGCCTCAGAGTAGAGAGCAGAGAGTAGCTACACTGTAATAAACAGCAAAATTCATAGGCTTGTCAAATCTCTATGTTGCGCCCCTGAAACTACTGTCACACCGTGTGTCAACTATACTCCAATCCGTAATCAAAGAGAATCTCCTTCTTTGTGATTGAAATGGATAAGAGAGGTCAGATAAAAAGCATGCTCATGTTAATAATTCTCTTTTAGCATCATTTAAAACGGTCTACTGAATTTTTATTCTAACTCCAACTTCTCACCTCAACTCAGACATACATTTAACTGCTAATTCGATGTGACAACCTGAGTGGCCACAAAACTCTGAAAATGTGATGTGTCTAAAACAGAATGCTTGATTCAGTCTCCAAACTCACTCCTGCTTCTCAACCTGCATCTTGGTAAATGGAAGGCAGATCCTTTCTGGGTGGCGCCAAAACCGCGGAGTCATCCTTGACTCTGCTCTTCCCAAGTTCCACGTGCAGCCCTGCAGCACACTCTGATGACTCACCCCTCTCGCCTCCCCGCTGCACTCTGCCCATCTGGGCTCCCGGCTCTTCCTCTAGCACACAGAACTCATGCCACTCAAATCCCTTCTCCCCCACTCCCCTGGGCTATGTGCTCCCCTCCCAGAGACCCAACTGTGGGCTCTCTTACATAAGTTTCTTTTCAAATATTACATAATCAGAGATGCCTTCTCCTTAACCTGATTTATCTTTCTTCACAGCACTTTTTACTGCCAGGCACATTCTATGCATGCTTACTTAGCTATGCACTGCCCTTCTCTGTCCTCTAGAGAGTAACCTCCATAAGTTCAGGGACTCTGTGCTGTGGTTCACAGCTGTACCCCAGATGCCTAGGACAGGCTCTGACACTCGAGATATGTTGAATGATGTCATTACAGATTCCACTGTTCAACATATGTGCGCATGTGTTGCCATAATCGAATTTACATTGAAATGCTCATTATTTCTTACATGGTTGAATCATGAGATGTTGCTAAGATTCGACTATTTCTTACATACAAAATGGCACATTCTGTTGTTCAAAGTAACATTTATAAGACCAGGTGACCTGCCAAACATCTTTTGTTGTTCTTTTTATATTTACTTCCTAGGTTAACCATTCAAATACCAAGATTCTTGTCCTTCTAATGGGAATTTCTGCATAAGTCTTGTCAAGTTTATCAATTCAATGTTTCTATGGAGCACATACTTGTCCCTGGGTGTTAAACTAATTTTTTTTAAAATAGTTTTTCAGTTTTTTTATCTATAGGAAATAAAAAAAAAAATCTAAGAAAAGAAAGTGAAAAGAACACACAAGAGATTACTAACAAGATACAGAGAAATGCTATAAGGCTAAATAGTAGGATGTTTTTAATGTTTAGCATTTCTATTGGTAACCAAAAATATGTTCAATACAAAGTTTCTGGTATTAAGAATTCTCAACAATTTCTTAAAAGACTGTATTTATTTATTTGAGAGAGAGAGAGTGAGCAAAGGAGAGCACTGCGGGGAGGGGCGAAAGGAGAGGGGCAGGCAGACTCCCTGCTGAGCAGAGAACGAGGATCCTGGGATCATGACCTTGAACCAAAAACAGACACTTAACTGACTGAGCCACCCAGGCGCCCCAAGAATTTTCAACAGTTTTTTTTTTTTTAAACTCTTCTCTATACTTCTCCAACTATCTCCTTTATAATATGCAAGAAGAGGAAAAGTTCAACTGGAAAAAATAACCAGACAAAACAAAACCTCAAACATTTGATAGAGTGCTGATATTAATCATCTTGATCTATCTAGACTGTCTCGGTAACAATACAAATCTAAAGACTCTCCAAAAAAAGTTCCCTCCAAGTAAGAAAAGGACCTGTTCAGAGTACATTACGACCATAGTTCACAGTTCTCTTTCTTCATCACTTTCAACATGATGAACAATGTTTGTATAATCTTATTCCTCCCGCAGTGCTGGAGTTGGAAGAACTGGAGTTTTTATTGCTCTGGACCACTTGACACAACATATAAATGACCACGATTTTGTGGATATATATGGATTAGTAGCTGAACTGAGAAGTGAAAGAATGTGCATGGTACAGAACCTGGTAAGACAGCTAAACTGTGTTTAGTGTCAGCTCTGCAATTTCTACAAGGGAGGATCTTAGCAGCAGCAGTCTGGTTGGGCATGGACTTGAAACTTTGTTTGCAGAGTAGATACTTTTTCTACATAATAAACCCCCTAGAGGGGAGGAGGTTTGGGGAGGACATCCCACGTGGGGCAGTCACCCCTCAGTACTGTTATGGACTGCTCATCCTAGCTTGTTTATACTGATAGGCATATAGAAAGCAATTCAAAAATTGATGTCCTTAGTATTTGGGAAATACTAAGAAATTGGGGAAACTTAAGAAATGAATCAGATCATTTTCTTTTATAAACATGCTAAATGTTATATTTGGGAAAAGCTTAAAATATTGACTGCTATGGGGTTCTATGTATTTCATGTGTTCATATTTATCCCTTTGTATGTTATACTCAAAACAGTTGTCATAACATCTTATTAGCTAACTCCCTGGGAGTTTTTTGTTTGTTTTGGTTTAAAGGCAAAAACATTTATAAAATATATAGATTTTTCTTCATTAAAAAATCACATAGTATAATGGTAATGAGACAAAAACTTACAGTGGGTGTCTAGAGAGCTCCACCTTCTATGATAATCCTTTAATATATTTTCTTATTTAATCCTTTATTTGTAAAGCAGTGTCAATAAAACTAATCAACAGACTAGGTATTTTTGGCTTTGCTTTACAAATAGGGAAGCAGATATTCCATCCAAGGAATTTAAGTGATATTTCAAGATTATACAATTAATGTTTCAGAACCAAAATTCAAGCCAGAGTCTGTCTAACTATAATATGTAAGTTTTTCTCTGTATATTTGGATTGATATTTCTATACTTTTCAAATGGAAGTTTTCTCACGGTAAATATCTAGATCTGCTGTAATTTCTGCAATACCTACTAGAAAACACATGCACCATCACAGTTGTTAAAGTAGTGAGAAAACAGGTTCTTTGCTAAATAAGTTTGAAAAGAAGTTAAACTGATCTTAGAATTTCCTAAAGGCTCTATGTGATTGTACATTGACAGTTATAGAGCCAGAACCCTTATGAACATTATTTTCCAAAATTACATGATTGTGAAATCCTTGAACCTCTTTTGACCTCAGAACCTATAATGTCATATAGAGGAACAGTAATATTATTAGAAAGATGCTGCTCTAGACCAGAGACATTTAAACTTTGTGGACTGCACATTCCTCCAGGGAAGAATGCTTGGGCATTAAATTCCAATAAATCTATATTTATTTTTAAATGTAGATTGAACAATTACATAAATTATAAAATGCATATGTACAAAATGAGAAATCAAAGATATTAAAGATCAAATAAGTAATATTTTGAAATCTTGTAATTGTGATGCCTTCATATTATCATTAAGATAATGATCCTTAGCATGAGATAATTCTGTTTCAATAGTGGTTTTAAATATACATTATTTAATATATATTATAAATATATATTATACATTATTTATGATTTTTTTAAAAAATGACCTAGATTTTTGTCAGATTTCCTTACGTGGTTGTTTTTAACCTCACAGAATGGTTATAAGTTTTATTCTAGAAGCACAAAGAACATCAGCCCTGCCGTTTCCTTGTCGTTCATCTGGGCTCACATGATAAATACTACCTTCAATCCATGGTCTCTTGGTAGGAATCTTTTTAAGCCCCTGCAATTTTGTGATGATTAGGTGAAACTAGGTAATGGAATCCATATCCATTCCCCTATATGTTGAAGGGGAACAAAGGAGTGAAGTATCACTCTACCCTTAGGATACTTCAGAAATGGAAGATAACTTGTGACCAGGGTTGACTTTCTGGGTGTACAGCCTGCACAATCTCACAGGTCCCATATTCAGTAGGACACTGCATCTGGCTTAGTGTTTGCTCTCACTGTCTTGAAAATCTTTAATAATTTTTGAGGGAGGACACTCTCATTTTCATTTTGCAGTGGGCCCACAAATTAGGTAGCTTGTTCTCAATTATAAGGGTTCCAATATCAATCCAACTATTTATGAACCATTATTAAAACCCAAATTCTTTCTTATGTTTGTTAACAGTAAGAATAAGCAGAAAGCTAGTGTTTCTCCTCCCGTGTCCCTAGATTACTCATGTGCACAGGTACTCCGTGTTCTTGACATTGATCAAGATTTGGATAGGATAGAGAGTGGGACAGATCAGGATCTTGTTTCCTTCTAGAATCTAGAGTCACTCTTCAGGGAATAAAAGTTGAAACTATTTTGCCAAGCTCTATATTTTTGTGGAACTGAACTTGGTAAACAGTGTGTTCAAGAATGCCTGTTAATAATTTCACACAATTTAGTACACAATATATGCTCTCAACTCCGTATATTATGCTTGTCTAACCAGCCCAAGCAATATGCTACAGTTGGGTAGGGGAGGGAAAGAGCATGACTTTTGAAGTCAGAGAATGGAGTTAGGATTCCAGCTCGGCTGCTGAATTAATTGCTGGCTCTGTGACTTGTTTAATTAGCCGCTTTGAGTTTTTTCTCTTTTGTAAAATCATCATGTTATACTTCTCACATGCATATGGTCAGTATTAAATAAGAGAAAGTACTAAAGCACCAAACACACAGTCCCTCCCCATTGTGCAGTAACTATCTGACGGAATTCTGCTGGATTCCCTCCTTGCTGAAAAGTTGCTACTCGGAAGCTCTCTTTCACCTGATTTCCTTCCCAGAAGTTTTGCTCATTACCATCTTTTCTCTTTGATGATAAAAAGGAAAATGACCACAGTCCTTGGCTCCAGCCCTTACAAATCAGGATTGCCATGCACAAGAGTGGTTTCTTACTTTCCTCTGTTGCACTCGGGAGTGATTGCCATTTGGATGAAGAATGCAGTCTCAGCACATACTACAGTAGCCATTGGCAGGGGCGGGGTGGTGGGAACCTCAGAATATACTACCACTACAACCCCACTCTGGGGGCATGGCCCAGACCCAGCAGAGAACATGGAGCTCTTTCACTGTCTACCAAAAAACAGTTCATAGCCGCCCCAAGAACTTTCTGAGAGAACGGGCCTCAGTGAGATAACATCCTGAGCAGCTATCAGACCCTCAAATAGGTCCTCCACTGAAACTGTCTTCAAAACTGTTGGTCATTATTACGAATATCTATTTCTTCATGAATTACAAAACCCTTCCACAAACATCTCCTCAACAGAATGTCAGTTCTGGGAGGGCGGAATCCCGTCACATTCACGACTCCATTCCCATTACCTGTAATAGTGCCTGGCATGTAGTAGTTACGTAACAAATGTTTGTTGACTCAGTATCATTTAATTCTCACAACTAGCCAACCTTTACCATTTAAGGAAGGATTTCATTTGGAGAACATTTAGAAGTCATTAGGGATCAAATATCAAATTATAATCAAATAAAGATTAATCTGGATGAGTCCCTGTCCTGCTCTGGTTTTCCTAGAAATTTATTGATGTGAAGTCTCTGGGTAGAAGGGGAAAAAAAAAAAAAAAAGCTAACATACTTAGGCTGCCTAGTTTTTTGCACGGCACTTTACATATAGTAAGTCCTTTAAATATCACAACATAGGTGTTATGATCCTCCAGATGAGGAAGCTAAACATCAGACAAGTTCTGTTCTTCAGGTACCATGATTATCTAAGGCAGGAACTAGAACTGAGCTCTCCACTGCCTCCTTGGCAATAACACATCATGGCAAGAGGGATCTTGGAAAATACAGTCCTGCCCTTTGGAAATCAGCCTGGCCTGCTGGCAGAATTTAAACCTATCATTCTTTCCAGTGGAGCAAATGAGATCGGGATAGTCTGAAGCATCACATATCAAATGTGACTTCAAATTCAAATGTGATTTTGTAAGAACTACCAAAACACATCAATTCAAATGATTGTTGTTTTTAAAGAAATTATATTAGGTCCATATATTTCTGCCAAGGATGTTACTCATCGTGTGACATGTATTTGAATACACTTTTTTTTCAGAACTACCATGAGAAGTACTTCACTAGCAATTTCGACAGGATTTTCGTTACTGTATAACGACACCTCATTTCTTACCAAAATTGAATCATGTAACTTGATCGCCCACTGGCTGACAAAACTTAATCCCTAGTGACTTCTAAATGTTCTCCAAATGAAATCCTTCCTTAAATGGTAAAGGTTGGCTAGTTGTGAGAATTAAATGATACTGAGTCAACAAACATTTGTTACGTAACTACTACATGCCAGGCACTATTACAGGTAATGGGAATGGAGTCGTGAATGTGATGGGATTCCGCCCTCCCAGAACTGACATTCTGTTGAGGAGATGTTTGTGGAAGGGTTTTGTAATTCATGAAGAAATAGATATTCGTAACAATGACCAACAGTTTCTGAAGACAGTTTCAGTAGAGGAGTTCCAAAAAGGTTTTGAGATACAGTAAAAATGATATGAACATAGAGTTCTGAAGATGGTCACCTTAAAGGACATCTTATTTAAAGGACATCAATATACATACGTACATAGATAATAGGTAATATGTAGAGTATAAATATTGGATTATGTTCCTTTAACATCAGTTATGTTTCCTTTGTAAAAAGGAGGGTGATTTTCTATGACTTAACCTTAAGAACTTTGGGAAAGTCCGAAGTCAGAAATGCTAACAGGTTATTGAGTTATACTGAAAAAACTGAAAAAACCTAGATGATACTGAATTTAGCCTAAACATTCAGATGAAACAGGAGTCCTTGTCTAGGGCATGGGTGTTTGGATAATTCAGTGATCAACTGCCTCGTACTTACAAATAAAGAACAGATACTTGACACTGAGTAGGCCAAATATCAGGTGATTAACAGAATTGTCAAACATATTTTAAATGTGCTGATGGTGTGTAAATGTGCTCACTCCCAGAGAGTGAAAGCAAATGAATCATCTGCATTCGAATAGCCATTCTAATCATTCTAACAAGAAAACTGTTTATAAGGAAAATTACTCATTTAGACCTAACAAGAAAAAGGAAATTCATAAACAGATTTAAATAACATAATTTGCCACCTTTTTATAATCACAGCAAGCAAGAACAAATTAGCATGGGGTTTAATGATAAGTATTAAAAAAAAAAATTGAAGCTACAAGAAGCCATAGGAATTTAGAAAACCTGATGTTTGAAATGGTACAAAATCTTTTATATACATGGTAAATTCTGTGCTTCTCATTTAGCTATTTAACATTTTTAAATTCAGCCTTACTTTTCACTATAACAGCATAGCTCCCCTTATAAGAAAAAATAATTTTTAAAAAATCCACCCCACCCATTTATTTAACCACTCTTTCTTTGGTGTCTAGGCACAGTATATCTTTTTATACCAGTGCATTCTGGATCTTTTATCAAGTAAAGGAAGTAATCAGCCCATCTGTTTTGTTAACTATTCAGCACTTCAGAAGATGGACTCTTTGGATGCCATGGAAGGTAAACAGAGGCATCATGTACCAATTTGCTAATGTACCAGGAGCATAAATTTAATTAAATTTAATGTTTTAGATGAAAATGTTTTAGGAGCTTGGTTAGTGCATATAGCAAATTTTTATTATTTCTCTCTAATCCAAGGTAAGGTAAGAGCCTCTGTATCTGCACTCTATTTTTGCTATGAAACACTTAAATCTTTTGAACTGGTAGTTTCAGTTCTCTCTTGTGACATGTTACTTTATGTTATAGGTGATGTTGAGCTTGAATGGGAAGAGACCACCATGTAAATATCCAGACCAAAGATTACAACTGGAAGACATTTTCAAATCCCAGGGGCCAAAATCTCCCCCTCACTCTTCTGAATTGAAATGTACAACCTTAAAGAAATCTCTGTGTTTCTGCTACTGTGCCTTACTAAATGGATTGACATTTTAGGAATAATTCTAGGAAATAGGTAATTCAGGGTAGTCATTTTTTTTTGTACAGAATAAATATGCATTTAAAATGTTTAAAAGAAAAGATCCCAGAGATTTTTTTAAGTCTTCCGTATCTTTGGAATGAGCCAAATAGAAAATTATCATTATATTAGCATGAATGTTTCCACGTAAATTTTCCCCCACATATTAGATTGAATCTTGAACAGAAGTTGTAAATGTTGATTCGGTCGTGTTATTTTGGCCTCCAAGGTGTTAACGTTCCTTGTGGATAACTTCCAGGACTGTCATAACGATCTGTACACTTCCATGTACACCCCTGTGTTTTGATTCCTCTGTTTTATGAGTGCTGAGATATCTCATGATCTCCAACAGCTGAACAGTAACCCCTTGACACTGCCGGGATTACTTAGCCTTTATACAACACACAGTAGCTCTTTGGGGACACTTAGGGCTATTTAGTTGCATTGTGATCTTTAGCTGGAAAAACAAAAAGAAAAATGAAACAGTGTGATTGCTGATACGAAGCTACAGAGTACATTTGTACCTTTTTCAGGACAAGCTGTACCACTGTGCTGTAGCATTAAATACAGGGTTATCAAAGTATTTGTCTATTAGATGTCTACTCAACCGAGTATTGATAGTTTTGAAAGGTCTTCTCTGCAGAAATGTATGATGTATGGCAAACTTGTAAACTAATGATGTGCTATGGTGGTGCCAACAGAAATTTCTGAATAGATTATATAAAAGGATCTTTTTTCATCTCGCAAGATTGATCTTAGAGGAGTGTACTTCGTGGAAACTATAAACAAAGAAATTAACCAGGTCGTAGCAAATTAGAGATTTTTTTCTTAATATATTTCAATTTCCTTTTTGTTTGATAGTGACAATGTACTAAGTTTTGAACTACATGAAATTATTTCATCATAGATTTCAATTAAGGATCTTAAAATGAAATAGTATCAATTATTATATTTTTTCTATAATAAGTATTATGGGGCGCCTGGGTGGCTGAGTGGGTTAAAGCCTCTGCCTTCGGCTCAGGTCATGTTCCCAGGGTCCTGGGATCGAGCCCGGCACCGAGCTCTCTGTTCAGCAGGGAGCATGCTTCTCCTCTCTCTCTCTGCCTGCCTCTCTGCCTACCCGTGATCTCTGTCTGTCAAATAAATAAATAAAATCTTTAAAAAAAAAAGAATACCTTATGCTTCTTTCTGCTGGCATATACATATAGGAAATGTGATGGCCAATAAAATTAAATTTAAGGAATTGAGTTACTTTGCATCATGATTTCAGAGGTCCTTGTAAGTCTAAATTTTATTTTATATTACATAGTGAGAAATAATTGATAATTACCTTACCTAATATAATGCAGTAAATCATATATAAATACAATATAGTACTAAAGTATAATATATTTAATTAACATATACCTATTTCCCAAGGTGACCATCACTAGTAAGATATTTGAAAATCAAATTTATTACCCAAGAAATTAAATTCTTGAATCTTATAAGCAGTCCTGTTTCTTGTTTTTTTCTTGGCAAAGCAGTGTAATAATGAAATCCACTATTGTTCCAACTTTATTCTATAGAAAATTACAGAAAACAGTAAAAAATGAGAATTCTAAAAGATATTAATTGGAGTAGAAGTTCTTCAATTTACTTCATGTATCAGTTAATGAAAAAGTGTGGTGAGTCAATAGTTATGAATATGGGTTTTTGAATTCACGGAAGACCAACAGCTTTTGGAAAGTACTCTTGAGGTTACTTTTTAGTGTATTAAATAATAAGAAAATAAGCAGGTCAATTGACAGGCCGGCCCACTCTTTACAACATGGGTATAAAACAGATGGGTACAGCGTAGGATTTCAGGTTTGAGCCATGTGTATATGCATATGTGTGTGTACAAAGCAGAGGTTTAATATAAGACCTCTTACAAAACAGTGCCAGTCAAACTCTAATGTGTATACACATTAGATTGTGTTAATGTGCAGACTCTGTTTCGATAGGTCTAGGGTAGAACCTGAGATTCTTAACTTCTAGTAAGTATTCAAGTTATAATACTGCTGCCTCATCTCAGGCCATGTATTGAATAGCACATCTCTAAAAGACATTAAGATCAGAATAATTTCATCTCCACCTGAAATTACTTGAAACCTGTTTAAAAAAATCTCTGTCTTCACAGAAAAAAAAAATATATTAGAACACCTGTTGAATGTGTATCACTCCCTAGCTTTATCACAAAACTATACCTAAAATTGAATCAAAACTCACCTATATTAATGATAGCTAAATTTTCTCTTATATTGTGAAACAGCCAGTATACAGACACATTCTATAGGTGTCTATTGCTACTAAGTGCAAATTAGAATAATGAGGAACATCTGTAACATTTTTAGATCCGATTTGTCAAAATACGTGGAAGCACATGTACAATAAATGAGCAACATGTGTTTCATCTGAACCAAATGAAACTGGAGCCTCTCAGAATGGTTTGCCAGAGACGACAGCAGCTGTGGGTATCACCTCTACTTTCATCCCACTTTAAAACGCATAATTTTCTTCTCTCACTTTATAGGTGAGATGTATAATAAGTCTTTTGAAAAAAGCTAATTAAAGCTTTCCCTCTTCATAAAAAGATGGTGATTCACTCTCCACATCTGGTACCAAACACTAGATTTTAGAAATGGAATTTAAGTTCAGCAAAGTATGCATCCTACAAGTCCACGGCATTACTGTGGCAAGTCCATTTCATGGCCAACGTTCAGAAAACTCACATGAAAGTTTTGACGAAGCCTGGAACACAAAATGACCTGAAATTCCCAACTGAATGGTATGGATAAGTGTAAATATGAAATAAAAGCTTATTAACCATAATCATGGCAAAACAGATTGCCTTTTTAGGACAAGTAATATTTTCTGTTGAATGACTTCATAATCGTGCATAGAGTTTTCGTGTGGAAGCAGGAGTCATACACCTACCAGCTCACGAAGATGTTTGGAGGAGTAGATTAGATTGCACATAGGACAGTGTTTCATAAAAGTACAATGAACTCTGCAAAGTTAGTCTTTCACCCAGACCGGTCAGTGCGTAATGTTTATCAGCGAAATAATGCATCTCATTTTTAGGTTGTATTGTACTTTTTGATATTAGTGCCATATCTGTATGTCATGCACTTGTGTATGTTTCACATGTACTTACTGAAAATTATGGCAGTTATATCAACTTCTGCTAAATAAGATAGTCTATTTTTTTCATGAATGATTTGAGCTTTCTCAAGGAATTTCTGGACTCAAATGAATAGACAGACATGTGCCCAAGTAACATAAATGTGATTTGGACAACAAGTCAGGAGATTTTGATTTTGGACATTTCAACTGCATATTCTGAATCAGTGTCTGCAATACAGTCATTTGAAAATAAAACTATAACTTAATACAAGGCAACAAAAATCATTATTCTCCTGTTAATAATACTATGTTTCTATTTTAATTTTCACTGAAAGTATTCTTGAATTGGAAATTCATTGTAGTAAATTTTAAACTTTTTAGAATACTTTTATATACATCATCCCAACTAATGCTTACAAAATCTTTTAAGTTTTGCAGAGTCCCAAATTACAGGTAAATATAATGAAAGCGTAATTACTGTGCCTGAGACCATGTTTAGCAAGAGTGGGAGCTGCATATCATAATCAAGTTACTATGAGTGGATGATAAAGATAAAAATTTTAAAGGCAACAAAGAAAATAATCCCATTCAGGGGTTCAAAGATAGGAAAATTTGCTGGCTTCTATTCAGAAATAATGTAAGCCAAAAGACAATGCAATGACATTCAAAGTGTTGAAAGTAGCTTCTAAAACTGATTAAGGGGGCACCTGGGCCACTCAGTTGGTTAAGCCACTGCCTTTGGCTCAGGTCGTGATCCCGAGTCCCAGGATTGAGTCCTGCATGGGGCTCCCAGCTCTGCGGGGAGTCTGCTTCTCCCTCTGACCTTCTCCCCTCTTATGCTCTCTCTCACTCCCTCTCTCTCTCTCTCTCTCAAATAAATTAAAATAAAATATTTAATAAATAAATCAATTTTAAAAACTGATTAAGGGCAGCTACCAAAAAAAAAAAAAAAACCAAACTAGAGCTAATATCATACTTAATAGTGAAATATTAAAGGCTCTCACTCCAAGATTAAGTAAATGGCAAAAATAACCACATTGTATTGGTGGTCCTATTCTATTCTACATTGTACTGGTGTTCCTAGCCATTAAAGTAAGACAAGAAAAGGAAACAAAAGAAATAAGGTTTTTAAAGGAAGAAACAAAACTGTCTATGTGAGTAGAAGGTATAATTATGTGCGAGGAAATCCTTGAGAAATCTATTTTCAAAAAGAACTACTAAGTATGATCAGTAGCTTTAAAAAAGTTACAAGATATAAGATCAAGATACAAAGATCAATTTTATTTCTACATATGATCAATGAACAACAGGAAATTTTGTTAAAAATACCATTAGCAATAGCATCTATAAACATACTTAAGAATAAATTTAACAAAATTGGTACAGGATCTGTATACCAGAAATTATATTGATGAGAAGAATTAAAGAATATTCAAATAATTTTTTAAATACATTTCCATGAACTCAAAAACTCAACATTGCTAAGATATTAGTTCTCCACACACATATGCTAAGTGTGGACCCTGACACAGGGCTCAATCTCACAACCCTGAGATCATGACCTGAGCCAAACCAAGTTTCATATGCCTAACGGACTGCAACACCCAGGTGACCCTGAAATAGCAATCTTAATACCATAAGGCTTTTCTTTTCTAGAAATTGATAGTCTGGTTTTGCAGTTATATAGAAATGATGCAAAGACTAGAATAGTGAAAATAAATTTTAAATAGAATACAGTTTAATGATTTACACTATAGATATACAGTGTTTTCATTAAAAGAAAAAATAGAAAGTCAAAAATAAATCCTCACATACCTGATCAGTTGTTTTTCAACAAAGATGACAAGGTAATTCAATGGGAAAAGAGTGCCTTTCCAATAATGTCCATTTGGAAAAAACAATTTTTATCTCTATCTCATTTAACAAATACAAAAATTAAATTGAAATGTAATACAGACCTAAATATAATCATTAAAACTATAAAGCTTATAGAAAAGAAACTAAAAAAAATCCTTATTACCTTGGGATAAGCAAAGATTTCTTAGAGTACAAAAAATGAAATGTAATATAAAAATAAACTGTTCTTCATCAAAAGTATAACTTTCTGTTCTTCAAAAGGCACTATTAAGAAAATGAAAGGTCAGGGGCACCTGGGTGGCTCAGTGGGTTAAAGCCTCTGCTTTCAGCTCAGGTCATGATCCCAGGGTCCTGGGATCAAGCCCCACATCAGACTCTCTGTTTGGCAGGGAGCCTGCTTCCTCCTCTCTCTCTGCATGCTTCTCTGCTTATCTGTGATCTCTGTCTGTCAAATAAATAAACAAAATCTTTAAAAACCTTTAAACCTTTAAAAAAAGAAAAAATGAAAGGTCAAACCACAGGCTGGGGGAATGTCACAGGAGACTTGTATCCAGAACACATGTATATTTACAGCATGATACACATACACGCACCCCACGCCTGCCACATACACACACACACACTCTCACACAAATAGCCAATACATGAAAAGGTGCTCAACATCATTAGTCGTCAAGGAAATGCAAATTAAAATCAGAATGAGATAATCATACCATTAGAATGATTAAAATTAAAAGGACTGGTCATATCAAGTCATCTTGGAGAGGATTTAGAACAGTTGGAACTGGAAATAAATAAATGGGAGCCGCTTTTGAAAAAGGTTTTGTAACTTCTTATAAAGTTAAACATAAGACCATATTATCATTTTACCCAGCATTTCCACTCCTAGGCATTTACCTAAGAGAAATTAAAAATCTAATGTTCTTTTTTTAAGATCTATTTATTTATTTCAGAGAAAGAGAGAGAGGAGAGACCATGTGAGTGCCTAAGTGGGAAGGGGGCAGAGGGAGAGCTCTTCAAGCAGACTTCCCACTGAGTGCAGAATCCTACAGGCGGCTTGATCCCAGAACCCATGAGACCATAACCTGAGGCAAAACCAAGAGCTGGACACTTAACTGACTGCGCAACCAAGGCCCCCCTGTACTTCAGTTCAGGTCATGATCTCAGGGTTGTGAGACTGAGCCCCAAGTGAGGCTCTATGCTCAGCATGGAATCTGCTTGAGATTCTCTCTCCCTTTCCCTCCACTCTCTCTCTCTCTCTAAAATAAATAAATTTTTAAAACTTAAAAAATTGTATACACAGAGTGCATTTTATTTCATGTAAATTATAGTTCAATAAAGTTCATTTTTAAAAAAGGGTAATGAAAAAATAGCCACAAAATAGTTACAATATACCATTTACAGAATTCTTAAAAATACAACAAATAGTACATATTTTCATAAATTATTTCACATGAGAATCATGGTTTCTTCTGACATGGGAGGAACAAAGATACAGTGATGGATTGCCATGGAATCAGGAGGATCCCCATGAGTTTCAAGTGCATTTATAAATCTTGGTTTAAAATTTGAAACGTAGATAGTCTATATGGCAACACAGATTTGTCAAAATGAAGTAATGAGTGAAAAAGTTTATATCATTCTTTAAAGTTCTCTTTGTGTTTGAAACAATTCATACTTCTACAAACATGAGTAAATTTTAAACTCTAAAAATTTACTAAATCATATAAAATATTTACGTATTATTTTCACAAATCTGTCAAAGTTCCCGCTCTCCTGATTGAATGAGCACAAAATGGAAATATTTATTTACTTCTGTTATTTACCCACCACATTCCCTAAGCCCTAACAATTGGTGTTTTATACATTAAAAATAAACCTTGACATGCTCCAAGAGCTTCCCACAGAATTCACTATGTTCTTACTCACTTAGTATTTATAACCAGGTGAAATATCATGGAAGATATGAAGATTCACTTGCGGGACAGAGTTTCATGAGTCTAAGGACACCACCTTCCTAAACAGATGCAGGCGAACAGGATTAATGCCTGTGCACTGGACTATTAAAAATTGTGATGTGAATAATCTGCATAAAATAGACTATTATAATTTTATTTACTGTAACTTAGTAACCCTTGTCTTTATTGCATTCTTATTATGTGCCAGGCACTCATCTGACTTCACAAATGTTAATGAATTAATCTCCTGACAATTCTTAGAGTTAGGTGCTACTGTGTTTTACAAATGAGAAAACAAAAGCAAAAAAGGTTAAATAATCTGCCCCAGGTTACACACTAAGTATAAGAATCTAGGTTTGAGACCAGAAGTCTGATTTCAAAGGTGAGTGTGCACCACCATACCCCAATTTATTACCTTATTGTCCTTTCCACAGTATTACTGTCTTTTTCTAGACTCAGCCCAGTAAGAATACTTGCCTACAAAAGCCCACTCTACACATTCCTAAAACCATTTGTTGGCACCTCCATTTTCGTCAATAGCTCTTATCCACTGGCATGCCCCACTTACTAGATTGTCAACCGCTTGTGAACATAGACTAAGTGCTCCTGATTTTATTCACGTAGCATTTGCCATAACATCTAATACTCGAGAGAAACTCAAATATGTCCAGTAGAAAGTTTGCCATAGCCGAAGTAAAATAATATCACCTATGTGACAGCATCTCTTCTTACCAATGCACACAGGCTAAATTCTCTCTCTGATCAGGGAACAAACACGGCGGGATCACAGATAAAGGCTGGAGAGCAGGGAAGGGGGCATCAACATGGTGTGATTTGTTCAGGATTCTCATCAATCCAGAATGAAACCAAGATCATGCAAATGAAACCAGGAAAATGCAAAAAACCTTTAAAACAACTCAAGTTGATGAAAAAGAATTCTGTACATTTGGGCAACTTATACAAACATAATTTATCAACAGCCTTCCCCCCCTAACATTACAAACACTCCAGGGGCGCCTGGGTGGCTCAGTGGGTTAAAGCCTCTGCCTTCGGCTCAGGTCATGATCCCAGGGTCCTGGGATCGAGCCCCACATCGGGCTCTCTGCTCCGTGGAAAGCCTGCTTCCTCCTCTCTCTCTGCCTGCCTCTCTGCCTACTTGTGATCTCTCTCTGTCAAATGAATAAATAAAATGTTAAAAAAAAAAAATTACAAACACTCCAGCAACTTGGTTTCCCAGTTCACAGTGGTTTGAAAACAGCAAAGCCAATAGATTATATCCTTAATATTGTGTGCACACCCACACACAAACCCCTTTTTATTTAAAAGCACATAGGCATTCAAAGTTGAAATTTCAGGACCATTTAAAATCCAGCATATTTCAGTAGCCCCTAGACAGAACAATAATACCTATCACAACCAAGATCCTCTTGATGAAAACATTTTTTTTCCTCTTTAAATTTTATTTACTCTTTAAGGAGTCAGGAATAGGTTTAGCACATTTTTTAAAAATCTTATCAAAATGAATTAGACTAAAAAGGCAGGGTGAGGCGATTTCAGAAGAAACTTGGAATAAAATAATCCACAGTGAGGCTCCCGCTGGAGATGCAGGGGCAGGTCGGGATCCAGCTGTCCCTGCACACTCGCGGGGTCCAAGAGAGGATGGGAGTGAGCGACAGGTGGCAAACCAGGCTAGCAGGACACATGAGTGCGGGCTGGGGAGAGGTAACATGTCATAACAGGCAGGTGGGGCAAGGCTGAAGAGAGTCCAGGAACTGGCACTTGCAGATCCAAGAAAAGGCAAAGGCAGGAAAGTGGGTCAGCAGAGAGCAGAGTCCTACATGCCAGCTAGATTTAAAGGGGACTTCTTTCCTCAGAAACAGACACAAAGTAGAGAGACCCAGGCAGGTGTCAATGACCCCTTATCTCCTGAAGATAGATAAACGGTGATAGATGATAGATGATAGATAGACGGATGGATGGATGGATGATAGGGATATAGACATACACACACACACATATTTATCTATATCTCTATATCTCTCCTTCATAGAGCATAAGCTCTAAATAAATGGTGAATGAATGAATGCCTTAAGTAACGAGAGCTATTTGAAGCAAAAAAAAAAAAAAATTATCAAAATCAGTTACCAAAAATGTATACCGCTAATCTAACCAAAACAATAACAAAAATAACAGTAGAAGTCAAAATTGCCATTACTTGATACAAAAATATTGTAGCAAAAAAGAAAAAGAACCTAGAAGATAGAAATAAGTATCCTGAAAAATTTTATAAGTAATAACAAATTCTCTAATGCAGGTGACCCCAAAATAAATATACCAAGCTATAAATAGCCAATTAATGAGTGAGAAGATATAATGAAAAAAATTAGTTCACTGATAATGTCCAAAATATTATGAAATTCCATGAGGTTAAATTTATAGGGCATTTCTGAAGAAAACTATAAAATAGGGAAATCTAAAATATTAAATTTTTTGGTAAGGAAAGCCTGTTATAAAGAACACGGTTCTTTTCAAATTAGATTATTTCAAATTTGTAAAAACTTCTTAAGTTTATCTGAAAGAGTAAATAACTGGGAAACAGCTTAAGATTTTTTGAGTAGTAAGAGTGATGGGAGAATTATTCTTTCAGCTATTAAGATGTTTTATCATCTAAATAAATTATATTACTGATATGAGAAGCAGGCAATACCTCAATGAAACAAGTTTTTCTAACACAGACCAAGTTATAAGATTTTAAAATGTTGGTAAGGAAAAAAAATCACAGTGAAAAAAAGACATGTTATTCAGTAAATGATGAAAAGAAATTGGCTGCTAAGAAAGAATCATGTTAAACTTACCCACCTCACCATTAGCCAAAATGAATTTTGGAGCAAACAAATCTTAGTATGTGCATGGCCGTATTTCCCTTTAATGACCATAAATAATTTCACTCTTTTAGGATAATCTCTCACCCAACTTCTAATGCCCAAAGTATCATACCACTTTAACATGCAATGTTTACATTTTTTCCCCCAAAATTTACAAGAATTCCAAGACACATCTATGTCCCAGAAACAAAATCTGGAGTTTAGACTACTGGGTCACTTTGGGTAAACTTACTTCCCAGTCCAAAAAATTTAAGTAAAGTAGCATGTAACAAAATCTGTTCTAACTAGGAAGGACTGAATTTCCCAGATAATGGAAGCTTCTCCTGTAGAGCTGGCTACCTGCTTGCCTGTGTCAGAGTCCTCATGTCTATCAGAAGCAATTCCAGTTAACCAGAAAGCTCAGCCTTGCCCCAAACTCTGTGAAGAATTTCGTCCTTATCCAGGGAAATTTACAATATATTCCTTCAATACTTCTGGGTCAGCATCAATCAAACTTTGCTGTAAATGTGCTACAGGTCTTGTTTCCTGGTCCTACTGTTGGGTGTTATTTGCCAGATATACTAGTTCTAGTTTTTTGTTTTATTTGATTTTCTCAAATGATCTTCATTTGATTTCCTCATTACAAAAGTAGAAAATCCTTATAGATTTTATTAACACCAGAAAAATCTCTTTAAAAATGTATATCAATCAAAATTTCAGTACCTAAGTGTAACTTTTTTTTTTTTTTTGTAAATGTAGCTATTATGAACAATTTGGAGTCACACTTTACATTTTCTTTTTCTTCTTTTTTCTGGTCATGGTCAGAGAGAGAAATGCATCAGGATTTTATAGAAATGTTTAATAAGGTAATTGGGATATTTACAGCATTGACGTGAAGTATGACTGTTTTGCTTTCAAAGTTCAGGCTTGAATTATGTGCAATTTACAAAAAAATATTTTAAATGAATCTATCCATAAATGTGGTAAAGTCAGTTAGTTGAACGGCAAGGCCTATTCTACCGAGTTTTTTCTATTATGTTTTTCTAAGTTTATTGGGTTATTATTTTTTAAAATATGTTTGTTATATTAAGCTCAATTTTTAAGAAATATCCTTTTTGCATACTGAATATAATCTAACAGGAACCTACTGTCTAATTTTTATTTTTTTAAGACTTTTATTTTTATTTATTTGACAGATCTCAAGTAGGCAGAGAGGCAGGCAGAGAGAGAGAGAGAGATGAGGAAGCAGGCTCCCCACCGAGCAGAGAGCCCAGTGTGGGGCTCGATCCCAGGATCCTGAGATCATGACTTGAGCCGAAGGCAGAGGCTTTAACCCACTGAGCCACCCAGGTGCCCCTACTGTCTAATTTTTAAAAGGCATTTCACATAATCTAGCAAAGTCAACATTATAATATGGGATAGTTTGCACTTCACCTCTCATACTTTTCATAAAATAACAAAGTAGGTGATTATACACCAAGAAGAATGCCATTGTGTGAACTTTTAAAGAAAAAAATCACAATTTAAGAGATGCTTATGCAAATGTTATTCCAATAAAGAATTCTTTATAAAAGAAATGATGCATGGGGGATAGGTGAGTCATCCTAACACTTTTTGCTACGTTTGTTTTTACTTTAAAAGCAGTGTGGATTTAGATGTGATATTAACTATTAGAGATATTGTTTTTAAAAAGTTAATATATCTAAATAATTTTTAATTTTAAACAATTATTTAAAATGTCTCATGGTAAGTATGCAATTAAATATTGGTGCTTTTCTTCCCTTTTTTTATTATCATATGGAAATTTGGATATTTCAGTAACTGTACTATAGTTTTACCTCTTTTTGACATTGTGTTCTGAACCCATGTTTTAAAGTAGGACTTTCCTCAAGAAAAGGAGTTGTATTATACAACATTACCAATGCTATTTATAATTTAAATGCTATTTATTCTTACCTAATGTAAAATCATTTAACTATATGTATTTTGAGAGATAAATATCCAAGATCTAGTCTTATTTGAAGTAAAAAATATATATACCGGAAATTTCATTGCTCCTCCTTTCTGTTAGTAAATTAAATTTAGAGATTGGTTTTTAGTTAGTTACTAGCTTCTATTCGTCTAACAAGGGTATCTGTCAATCACTGGGCATCTAGTAATTGTTGGTCATTGTGTTAGATCGGGGGTTCTCAAACTTGACTGTGCATTAAAATCACCTGGTGTTTTCCAAACTTCCCAGCCAAGATGAAAAAGCACTGTGCTAGACGCATTGAATTCCAGCAACAACTCTATTAGCATTTACAGAAATATTCTACTTCAGCTGGCTGCAGTGGGTCATGGGAATCCGAATTTTAACAAGATCCCTTAGGGATTCTGATGCAATTGATACCAAGACTGCTTCTTAAAATAAACCTTGAGGCCTGGTTGTTTCAATAAGTGCCTTATACAGTCTACCGTCTTCATTTCAAAGGCCTTTTACAAATGGAGCTACCTGGTAGATAACATTAAAGATACCTTTTTTTAAAATGAAGATTTACTGGATTAAAAATTTTTTTTTTACAAAATTATTTTAAGGTAAATTAAAACACAATTTTATTACTATAAAGCCAAAACTTTATGAAGAAGAAAGTTAAAAGATGTAGTGAAGGGAGTTACATGTTACAACTGTCCATGCTGAATTCCATATTGTTGTAACTACCTTCAGGTACCCAGGAAATGGAAGCTGCAGGGTTCTGGAGGTGAGCAGGTAACAACACAGATCCGCTTCTCAAGAGTGTCCTGGGAATGGCTGGGTGTGAAATAATTATCCTAAGCTTACCCCGAGCTAAGCCTTATCCTGAGGTTCGCACTCTAATGGGGCCAGTAGTGGCTCTTGTTGACACGAAGGCCGGAAACATCAAGGATGGCCAGGTATTCAGGAGCTGGGTGACCAGGAACAACCAACCCACCAATACTTTTAAAATGAACAGCCGTGGGGCGCCTGTGTGGCTCAGACAGTTAAGTGTCTGCCTTCAGCTCAGGTCATGATCTCAGGGTCTTTGGATGGAGCCTCGAGTCCAGTTCCCTGCTCAATGGGAGCTTGCTTCTCCTGCTCCCCCTACCCCTGCTCATGGTTTCTCTCACTATCTCTCTCTCTCAAATAAATAAAATCTTTAAAAAAAAAAAAAAGGAACAACCAATGAACAGTCATAGTCTCATATAAACACAGCGTGAGTGCCTGAACTCAAATCTCTACCCTAATTAAATTGTGACGGTCAGATTTAGCAATTAATTAGTTAGACTTAGTATCTGAGTCTTAGTAATTTCATGTACAAAAAGAGAAGTTTGGCTATAAAGTGTTGTTTTGAGTAAGAGAGCTCCTGGTCCCATAAAGTTTCTGGGAACTTCTAACAAAACTAAGTTCAGAGAACCCTTTCCAAAGAGAGTAAATGTTCATTATATCTTGTACTGACCTCGATTACACGTCTTTTGGGCAAGGCATGAATAAACAAGCAAATCCTAAGTAGAAATAAAAATAGCAATAAATCTCTAATGAGGAAAAATGCCACTTCATCTCAGAAAGGTCGAGGTGGATTTTGACAATCACCGTTCTTGTGAACTGGCACAGCAAAGATGACGTAGTACCTGTTCTCCACCAGGTCGTGTTCCAAGCACTGACGGTTCCACGGTTCCTGCCCCCGAGAGTGGGTCATATGAACAAATAAGCATTATAGGGCAATGGGGTAAGTGCTTGGTTCTGAATAATTCTAGAAGCAGATATTATAATCAATATGAGCTATATGGAAAAAGACAGTTGTGAAAAATGGGCAGCGTCTGCTGCTCCCGACCCTACAAATAGTTTCCTTGTGAGTTCCTCAAAGTCATCCCCTTTCAGGCACCTTTCATGTGAGACAACCCAAGTGTTTGCAAGCTTCCTGGGACCGGGCTCTTTCATCAAATTTTGTGCCCAAGGAAGCATGCCAGAAAAAAAAAAATGGACTTTACCCTAACGCCTTTTGTGTTATCCGGGAATGCTAAACATTTAAAATAATTCCAAATATACCTTGATTTTCAAAACACTGGTTTTCTTAGAGAGTGGATTTTGATGGAGGTCTAGTTGTCAGTTCTGAACTCAGAAAGATTTCACAACCTACTCTTCCTCTCCTAACCCTGCCCTTCCCTCCCCTCTCCTTTCTTCCCTGCCTCTCCCCTTCTCTTTCCATTATTTGCCTTTTCTCTAGATAGACTATTAAAAGTCCCAGAGCCCCCAGAAAAGTTTTGTTGCCCACTTCTAAAGGTAGAGCTAAATTACTGCACCCTCAGGAAATCTCACACTAATCTTATAAGATCTTATAAGATCATGCTTCATTTTTTCCTGTGGCTGAGGTTATTGCTAAGATAACGTATTTATAAAACTCTTTAAGTAACACACCACTGCCAAAAATAGTATTATAGTATTAGCATATGTCCAAAAGCTGATTTTAATCATCACTTTAATCTTCAAAAGATAACTTATTCCATTGAGAAGACTGGGATTTTCTTCAAAGTCGGGAAAAAAATAAGCTTTTTGGTGAATTGAAATGGATAAGATTAAAGAAAAAAAATCTGCTATGGGAGTTTCAGAAAGCTATATAAAATACCAAACCCTCAAAGAAGTAAAAATAAAGTTGGAAACATAAGAAGTCTAGCTATCTTAGAATCATATATGAACATGAAAGAATTAATATCTTGAAATTACTTAGTTCTTTAAAAAAAAAGTAGCATATTTCCTAACGCTATTACATTATATAACATAATACAAAAATCTGAAAGACTAAACCACACTGATCTGAATAATATGTTAAAAGAATATAAAAACAATCAAATACCACTTATTACACTTATGTTAGTTTTAAGCATAGCAGCCACAAAAAAAAAAAAAAAAAAGATTGCTATCTTTTGGCAACTTCAAATGCAAACATTTCTGAGAACAGCGCAACAGATTGGTAAAGAGCAAAGCAGCCCTTGATTCTTGCATTCTTTCTTCGTGATGTGATGTTTCTCATTAACCTCAAACAAAAACTGACACACAAGTAAAGAGCTTGTTGTGCCATGAAAAAGACATACCATTGTGGATGGTCCAACTTTATTTTACTACAAAACAAATGTTATACTCAACTCCAACCATGTCTTTTATTACTCATTATTATATCCTTTAATCCTCAAAGAGCTGGAGTTTCCCAATCGTGAGTAAAAGTTAGCCAGGTTGGCCATATTTCACAAAGAGATACAACACTCATTCTCTGTTCCCTAGGATCTGTTCATGTTTCCAGTCATGGTGGTGAAGGGACCCTTCCCAGAGGGTGGGCGTATACATACCTCCCAAATGGAGTGGGGGCAGGGAGATTTTCTGTAAGCCATTTAGAACTCAGGATCTGTTGGCTCCACTCTGGTCAGGTGTATGGAAGGAGGCAAGTTAGGAAAGGAAGGACTGGCACAGATTAATGGCCACCATTTACGGAACCTCAGACAGTAGTCTAGGTAGAGAGAACGAATCTATTTTTCTCTTTTCATTGTTGAAGAGGTCAAGCTAAAATTTCCCTCTGTGAGCGTGGGTAATGTAACAAGTGGAAACTGCACCAATGACTAGGGGACATACTTTAGGGCTCTGGGGTTATATTAGCTTCTGGATACAGACAGAATGTTCGACAAAAACCCGTGTCAGAAGAGTTAGTAAAACCTTACATTGCTGCAACAGCTGAGCAAAGAGAATAGTTCTATTGAAAGGAAATTAATGAACAAGTGTCAAAATGGACAGTTGGTGTCAGTTCCTAGAGGATTTGGAAGTGAGAAGTGGAGTTGAGGAAACCATGTTAATAGAGCCCTTGTTTGTATGAAAAGAACATCGAACTTTACCAAATATCCATCATAGAAGTCATGCTTGTCACAGCCCGCATTAGCCTGCATTGAGCAGAAAAGAATGTTTTATTACGGGCTATGTGGGCGTCTTATTTTTTTGATCTCCAGCAGCATATGATCGTCTGTTTTCTTGGAAACAAATTTAGAAAGAAATTCTACCCTCAGCGATGTAATTCTTGGACCAAAATGTGTCCATTATTTTTGAGAGAGAAAAAGACTCTTTCAAGCCCAAACGATCTTATTTCTAAGTGAGTTTTAAAATATTTGGAACTAAAATATTTTAAGTTTTAGCTTTTTTCAGGAGCAACCCCACTCAAAAGTCAATTTTCTCTGTTCTGTCAATAAATGAATAGTAATAAAAATAAACTTTTTTCCTGATTATTAAATCTGACTAAAAGCATAATTAATAAATAGAAAATTTGAAGTATGTTTCCTCTCTATTTTAGGAAGACACTATGTTAAAAGGATTTCTTAAGAAAGGCTTTCTTTATAAATGTCTTATGTGAGATAATCTTTTAAACATCAATGTAATTTACATTAATAAACCAAAGGTACCAAAATGAACACTGTGAGGGCAAATATATAGATCTCTCTAAGTTTAATACAAAATTCTGCACAGAATAAAGGCTTGTTAAGGAAGAGGTAGAAAAAGAGAATGAGAATAAATGGAAATTTAAAAAACATTTCATGTGGGAGTTTATTGGATCTCTGAAGCTTTTACTTAATATTCACTTAATATTTCACTTAATATTAAACCTAAAAGTCTGCTAATAAAGCAAACATTTGAAAAGACGCATTTTAAAAAGAGAAAATCATCTTGAAAATTTTAAAATACATGAAGAATATGGAGTCAGAAGTGGTAAAGTTGGATCTATTGCTAAATAGTTAATCATATCAATGTTTGTAACTTGAGATCTAGAAATTTAAGAAATATGGTAGTAAGTGACAGACTCTCCAGCAGGCACATAAACCCGAAGTGGAATATAGGGTTGGGTGTGGGACTGTACATAGATAAAATAGCAGGTTCCAAAAAGAAACAAAGTCCAAGGAATGGACAGAGGCAGATCGAAATGAGATGATACTATAACCTTTTATAAAGACAGATTCATAGTAAAGAATTAAAATAAGGTAGGTTAACAATGAAGCAAACAGCCATTCTAGTTGGAAGCCCATACATAATCATTGTGAAAGAAGATACCATTTTTCAGAATATTCAGTCCTACCCTAGACTATAAGAGGAGAAAGAAGAATAGATGAAATTAAATATCAAAGCAAATGGTTTAGAAAACAAATTGGACACTTTTATTTTTATTTTATGTATTTTTTAAGATTTTATTTATTCATTTGAGAGAGAGAGAGAATGAGAGAGTGAGCATGAGAGGGGAAGGTCAGAGGGAGAAGTAGACCCCCCACTGAGCAGGGAGCCAGATGCAAGGACTCCATTCCGGGACTCCAGGATCTGAGCCACCCAGGCACCCTTGCATCATGTAGATGGGACAGGCTGCCTGTACGTGGCAGTAACATGGAAAACACAGTTGCATTGCTATTTCCCAGTGCAGCCAAACACAGATCCAAACCTCAGCCGTCAGCTCTCAACACTGCCTCTTTTGGTCACTCTACTAGAAAATAAGTTACCCTACAGGCTGCCAAATAAACATTTAAAGGTCCTCTAAGTTTGTTTGCCCCGAGATTTTTTTTCCCCCCACTGAGGACTATCCTTCTATTGGTTACTGTAAGGAGGCTCAGAATAAGAACTTCCTTCTGACTGTATCAATCACTGGTATAAGAACCAGGATTGGTTTATAAGCACGTGAACTTGAGCAAGTAGACAAATTTCTCTTTGCTTTCCCTCTCTTAATTATATAACATGCTTGGTAAAACACTGTGAAGATGGTATGAGATCATTCATTAAAGCACTTCAACACAGGGCCTGTCACTTCTTTTTTTCAGAGTTGAATAATGGCTATGACTTTACAAAATAAAATGTAAAACGGCACTCTACTTTTAAAGTCTACACTCTCAAAGTACCACTTCTTGTACATTATATTTTCAAAGAGCTTAAGTCTCATGGTAGTTTATGCTTAAATAGAAGAAAAAGAAAAATTAATTTACATGGTTTAATAAACCGGGTATACTTTTACTGTAAAATTACATAGCAAAGTCTTCCAATCCCAACATCTAGCCTGGATCACGAAATCAAGGAAGATAAAACTTAACAGATATTTTACGTGACTAGGGACACATCAACCATGTTATTTCTGTACTGAAAAAGCTCAGATATTATACAATTTAAACATATTCTAATTGTTGGTGTGCTTAGATCATTATTCTAAAAACTAACATGTATTATCAGGAGGCAGAAACGTTTGAGCTTCTCAGAAAGTATGAAATGTGTGTCTGTGGCTGACTAAACAACTTTTTTTTCCCCTAAACCGGTAGAAAAACTTTATGGAATAAATGTGTTTGTACAGTGGTGACTATTTGTCACGGGAGGCTCTGACATTGGCATTAAAGCACCAACTATTTTGGACAATATGTCATAACCAGCCAGTTGGAGGACAGTAACAAAATACTTGGCCAACCGTTCTACATGAGAGACATCTGTTTAGCTTAGCAAAGCTAGTAACACCAGACCCTACTATAATTTGGATGCTCTAAATAGCACAATTCATTTGGTTTTTAAAAGATGTAAATGACCCTGAAAAATTACTCTGTGTCTCTTAGACATTTTAAACAATAGTTGTATGTAGTATCATGAAAAAGGTCATATAATATTTTAAGTACAAAATGTAACATATATGTAATACTGTATTAGATTTATATTTTTAAATAACGTAATACAACACTTACATTATGTAATATTACATTATATGAAATTTTTTTACATACAGAAAACAAAGAAGAGTGTGATTTATTAAGGTGATATGTAGTTGGATGATTTTCCTTCTTTTCTTTGATCAAAAGTTAAATAATATAATACTGGTTTGCATTGAGTTTTATTATGGGCCAGATACTGTACATTAAGTGTTTCATTGATATTGTTTTAATCTTTAAAACAACCTTAAATAAAGTAAAATTGTTTTCACTTTATGGACTAGTTAATTGAGACTTAGAGAAGTTATATAATTTGCCCAAGGTCGAATATCACCAAGTGGCAGAGCTGGGCCTAGAACTTGAATCTAAAGGCAAACTCCGTATTTGTAATCACTGTAATTTTTTTTTAAAGTCACTTTGTATATCCTGCACTCTGTTGTCTTATTTATGAAGAGATATCTGTAGGCATCTATTGTCTTTTTCTGGGATTTATGGTGACCAGCTCCTTGATTTGCATGGAATTTTCCCAGTTTTAGTGCTGGAAGTCAGAGCTCCTGGGTTCCCATCCTAAGCAGACCTACACCAGTTGGTGACCCAGTTGGTCAGTCACCAGGACCATTTAACCTGGAAAGTCATTTAACCTGGAAAGATTCTAAAGTTTCCTGAATTTTGCTCCCCAATTTATCAATCTGAATGAAAAGTAATGGAGAGTACAAAATTATAAAAAAAACTTCATTTTTGTAAACAGCAAGGAATAAGTGTTTCACAGGGAGAGGAGCTTTCATTGTCTCTTTCCCTGGAAATTATGGCCTAGAAAATAAGAAATGTGGCAGAGGCTCTTACAGTATCTTTTGTGGTCAGTGCGTGACCTGAACACGAGTTTTGTGGAAGTAGGGTTCTACTCCCAAATGGAAGGGAATCAGGCCAGCTGAGAGCAAAGAGCAAACAACACACTCATGAAAAGATCTGAATAGCAGCCTGTCTGGTTCCTCCCTTGCTTGTCTTAGATCTGTGTCTCAGCTGTTTTAAAAAGGCAACCAGCTCTGGAGCAGGCCTCAAAACCAGAGTCCTCGGGAGCCCAGGTCCTGCCCCATTTCCCGGTATCACCTCTCCCTGCCGCCCTCTAGAGACTGCGCAGGACCTGCCTTTTAAATCTTCCCAGTTCTTCTGCGTGGTCCGTGCCCCTCCCCCATATTCTCTGAAGTGACTCGAATGTTCTGTCAGTCTAAGTGCAGAACTATTTTTACCACAGTGTTGGGGAATCTCTGGGCACAAACTGTTTGCCGATTAGGTAAATTACAGGTGCTGGGGTTCATGTTACTCACTGTGCTGCCACAAGTTTCAAGCATTAATCTGCCTCTTCTGAATTTTCCCTTTCTGTCACCGGGCCTTTCCTTCACCACTATTCTTTAGGCCTGTCAGAGGCCTGCTGGTTGACTCTTTTCCCACAGGCAAGCAAAACCAAGTTCACGGTCCATCCTGCCTCTCTCCTCTCCAGCCCCCTTCCTTTCTTCTGTCATGTTTTTCTCTCTTCTTTCTCTGTTCATTGCTGCTTCCTTCTGGCTCTCAGTCCTACATTCTCAGCTATCAGTGAAATGGCTTTCTATGAACCGAACTATGGTATAATAGAGCCAGATTCCTGAGACATGACCCACAGAAATCTCTTCACCAGTTTCTGACAAACCTTCACCTGTGACGGTTTCTTCCTTGAGTTTCCTCCTTCTGTCGCCACCATCCCAACTGACAGGTTTGCTAAAAATCTTCAGCATGCTCATGGAAATACCAACTGCACATTCAGGAACTTCCATCCCCAAACCGACCTTTCTCAAGCTTCCAGTTCAGGATAGACTCGTCACTGTATGCTAGCTTCCAAAGTTCTTTCCTCCAAAGTTCCTAGTTCCGTTACTCATTTTTGTGGTTATTTTCCATTAGCATCTGTCCCGCAGGAAACCAGAGATTTGTTGGGGGCATAAATACATCAAACACTTTGTTGGAGTCACTAGGTGTAATATTTTCACTTCCACTATACCATTAACATCATTCGGTCCCTAAATTCATCTTAAAGATTTGTCTCACCAAATCTAGGTATTTCCATTAATTCACTCTGGCTATTTCGATCAGAGGCCTTAAGAACTGAGTAAGGGGGGACGCCTGGGTGGCTCAGTTGATTAGGCAGCTGCCTTCGGCTCAGGTCATGATCCCAGCATCCTGGGATCGAGTCCCACATCGGGCTCCTTGCTCAGCAGGGAGCCTGCTTCTCCCTCTGCCTCTGCCTGCCATTCTGTCTGCCTGTGCTCGCTCTCTCCCTCTCTCTCTCTGATAAATAAATAAAATCTTTAAAAAAAAAAAAAGAACTGAGTAAGGGAAGGGAAAAAAGTAACATTTGTTGAGTGCATATTTCTTATTATGAACTCAATGTTTAATCATTTCATTTTAGGTGAAGGACATGCCTGTGATGGATGTGTTATATATGCCAGTTGATTTCTTATAAAAAATTAAGGCTCCAGGGCACCTGGGTGGCTCAGTGAGTTAAAGCCTCTGCGTTCTGCTCAGGTCATGATCTCAGGGTCCTAGGATCGAGCCCCGGATTGGGCTCACTGCTCCTCGGGGAGCCTGCTTCCCCCTCTCTCTCTGCCTGCCTCTCTGCCTACTTGTGATCTCTCTCTGTCAAATAAATAAATAAAATCTTTAAAAAATAAAAAAAAAATTAAAAAAACTGAGGCTCCAAATATATAATTAAGAATGGCCAGAGGGGCGCCTTGGTGACTCGGTCGGTTAAACATCTGCCTTGGCTCAATTCCTGATCCCAGGGTCCTGGGACCAAGCCCTGCTCAGTGGGGAGTCTGCTTCTCCCTCTCCCTCTGCCACCACCCCTCCCCCAGCTCCTGTTCTCTTCCTCTCAAATAAATAAATAAAATCTTTAAAAAAAAATTAAGAAGCATGGCTGGAACTTGGATTCTGTCTCATTCCAAAGCTGTTTTTCTACTGCTTGCAACACCTTCCCATTGACTGAGTAGCCATAATCCTTTCCCTCCCACTCCTTTTCACGGAGAACTGGATATAGTCAAGCTTTTGTGGAGATGATGGGAAGAAAATGCATTTGCAAATAACTAAGCATGAAGTAAGAACAATGAAGTAAGAACAACAAGGTGGCAAATTGTTTGAAAATTCTCAATTCTATCACCAACCTAGTTTCAGATTTTGTTATGAATGAACTCTAGGCCCCTGAAGTGAATGAGTGATCCTTAATATTATTATTCTCTCATTATTATTAATTGGTCCATAATTTTTTAAAAATGCATTTGCACTATTTAAAGTTTGGAGGATTTCCGTTTACACAAACCTGTTTGGACCACTTGTCAAGGTCTGTGTCTCCCAAGTTCTGCTGAGAAATAATGCAATTGCAATTACAGGCATCTCATATTCTGTAAACAGTTCGAGTTCCAAGAGTTCACCAGTTAGTTGTCTGGAATCACTGCGTATTTTCCCATTACCTAATCTAGAAATGGGTGGTTATTTCCCAAGCTGGCATTTCCTTTTTCTCTCCTCCAACCTCCACCCCCAACCCCAAAACAACAACAAAAGAAGGAAAAGCCTGTTTCAACCAAGGTGAACAACAACACTAAATTTTATTGGCCCAAGTTCTAGAGAATGTTGGGAAAGGGGCTTTATAATTTAATAAGAGACCACAATTCCATAGTAAAGTGTGAATTCACACAAAGAAATGCCACCCCTATCTGGGAGGGTGATATTGATCAGCATCTCAAAGCTTTTTCTACTCTCTAGAATCTTTTCTTTCTACATTTTTGACTCATTGTTTCCTCCAGTGACAACACTTGAATGAGGGAAAAAGATAGCAGGCTCACCATGTGAAGCCCCACCTATCTGATACCTCTTAAAATCGACAGTGAGTCTCAGAATGGTACCACCTTAACGTTCCTTCTCTTATCCAAGCAACAAAATTCCTTAGAAGTGATATTGTTCTTATCTCATTTTTGTCTACACCTAATTCCATTAATGAAAGTACTTTTATAGAATATGCAACATTTTTGAAGTGATTGCACAATTTTAAAAACTTCTTCTTCATTACTACCTTTGAGAGTATGATGTCTTTTGTCACTATTTCAACTTTATGGACAAAAAAGTGAGAATTTGAGATATTAGAGTTGCCAGAGACTTCACAAGCTAAAAAGACTATAAACTAAGCCTTCTGCATCCCAAATTGAGGGCTCTCAATCATATTTTTTACTACTTAGTGATTTTCATTCACCCTTCTAGGTTCAAAACTCCATGAGAAAGGGGATCATTTTTTACTCTTTTATCCTTATCCCCCAGGACACTATCTGGCACTTAGTAGGTACCCCCCAAATGTTGAATAAATGAATTTTAATTATTGTTATCTTAATTATCTTAGCAATAATGTGATATATTTTATTGGTTAAAAGTGACTTTTCAAATTGTCTTCACATTATCAGATGAGTTGTCAGGACCCCCAATCTGCTGTTTCACCTGCTGATATTAGCAACCAGCCCTGCCAGAAATAGAAGGAAATGTCACAAAATAGGTAATGGCTTCATATTATTCTTCCCCGTATTTTGCACTTAAAAAACAAAACAAAACAAAAATAAAAATGGTTCTCAAACTTGATAGGAAATTATTCAGCTACACAATAACAAAAAAATAAAAACAGTCTCAAATGTCAGAACATAACCCCTGAAGCCTGTGGCTCAGTAAGAAAAGGCTATGAAGAATTATCTTTTGGAATAAGTGACTTGACTCAAAAATGAAGCTAGTTCCTACATTGCCCATTGATCCCTTATACTGTCTTCACATAGTCATCTAAAAGATAAAGTCATGTTGAACACAGCCTATAATTATCCCTACTTGGGGGTAGAATAGGAAGACCTTATGTTTCCATCTACTTTTTCAGGCACTGACTATTGCGGACAAAACCAAGGTTGACTGTCATCCCAAAGGCCATTTACAGGTGAAGGGTGCACATCTTGGGGAGGGAAAAGCAAAAGAAAGGAAAGAGAAAGGAAAAGAAAAGAATGCAATAATAAAAAAGAAAAAAAATGCTTTGCAATAGCTGTGTTTTCTTTCCTTCGTACAAAATGGTCTTAGCCCCGCACAGAGCCTTATGCTTTTAGTGCTAACTAATGTTCATCAAGCAGCCGATATAAGGCTAAGTGCTTCCCAAGCATGACACCATTGGAGTCAACACTCTACAAAATTCTATAATACAACTGTTAGTATCCTGGAGCAATCCAGAACTAGTACTTGTCTATGTACACATAAATTGAAATTACCTTAGCTAGGACTTGAAGGGGGTTCTCTCCCATCTAGAGATGCTCTCCTTCATCCTTATATTGTATTATGTTCCCGACCACGGGACCATGGCGGGCTACAACTAAAATTGGTAATCCTTGCTTGGGCCTTGGTTGCCACCTTTCTCACCTGAATCCTATGCAACAACTTATTTGGAGTCAATGGGTATCAGGATGTGAACCACCAAGCCCTGAGAACAGTGTGCAGAGTAGGAGCCATAATGGGGGAACCTTGGGGTAGGGGGAGGGCACAGAATATTCTGAAATAGCAAATAGCTATGGTGTGAGTCTTGTTTCCACTAAAACTGTTTTCAAAGAAGTGATTCCGTGTATTACAACCCCATCCTCTGCCACCCCTTACCTCACTGGTACCACACCACGGCTCCCCGTTAGGGATGGGTACAGAATTCGGATCTTGGTTGCCACCCCACCAAAGCAGATAGCCAGAGAAGGAATCTGAGCACCCTTCAGCCACCCCTCCAGCTCCCAAATCATCTTATCAGCCTTAGTAAAAGAGAGGAAAGAGATTTACCTGCTGCTATTGAGGCTGAAGCCTGAAAGTCATGTATAACTTTGAAGGACTGTAATGGTTTTAATCACAGGAATAGCATCTTTTTGACAGGCAGGACAGAGAAAAGAGCTGAACCACTCTGCAAATATTAACCAGGCTATTTTGGAGCAATGGCTATTGCCTCTGAAATCTTTCATCATGGGTCTATACTTAGAATTCAGATGAGCCTGGGGGAGGGGAACAGAGCAGTGTAAATCCCCAGTTGTTTTGAAGTTGTCCAGTAAACAGGTTAGCACCTAAACTGTCTTAAATGGAAACATTCAAACGTTTTATTTAAATTGTAGGATTCTCCCTGGAGTATTTTGTTTTAACCTGTTCTGCACACAGATTGTCCTGTCGTCCTGGTGGTGACACTTCTCAGTTTTCTTTCAAACCAGATATTCCGGAGAGCACTGGCTGTGATCACATTGGGAGACTGATGCTCCATGACAGCTAAAAGTTGGATTGAGTTTCAGGAGCTACTATATATAAAGCTGGGGCGACTTATGTCACCGCACTAATTAAATGCCATCTGGGTGGTTCCTCTGGGTTTTTGAGCCCATCACCCAGTTCAAACCGAGTCAGAGGCCAAGGAGGAGAACATGATGATGGACCTTTTTGAAACTGGCTCCTATTTCTTCTACTTGGACGGGGAAAATGTTACTCTGCAGCCATTAGAAGTGGCCGAGGGCTCTCCTTTGTACCCAGGGAGTGATGGTACCTTGTCCCCCTGCCAGGACCAAATGCCCCCGGAAGGTGGGAGCGACAGTAGCGGAGAGGAGCACGTCCTGGCGCCCCCGGGCCTGCAGCCCCCCCACTGCCCGGGCCAGTGTCTGATCTGGGCTTGCAAGACCTGCAAGAGAAAATCGGCCCCCACGGACCGGCGGAAAGCTGCCACCCTGCGCGAGAGGAGGCGACTAAAGAAAATCAACGAGGCCTTCGAGGCACTGAAGCGGCGGACTGTGGCCAACCCCAACCAGAGGCTGCCCAAGGTGGAGATTCTGCGGAGTGCCATCAGCTACATCGAGCGGCTGCAGGACCTGCTCCATCAGCTAGATCAGCAGGAAAAAATGCAGGAGCTAGGGGTGGACCCCTTCAGCTACAGACCCAAGCAAGAGAATGTAAGCCCAGATGCTGCTAGGACAGGGGAATGCGCCGGCTGGTTAGACGCTTTCCTCGGGGCCTTAACCTCCAGCTGCTCCGTCTCCCTTCCCAGTTCCCCTTCCTCGCCCGCCCCTCCCGCTCCCTCTCCAGTGAACCCCCAGTGACCCGTGAACTCGGGGTGCCTGCAGTAGGCAGGAAATTCGTCCCCGGCCGAGGAAGTAGGGGAAACACCCCCACAGAACCTCCCCACTCCCTCCCCGGAACCGAGGTTTCTTTCCTAATCTGCGGCCTTGGTTTTTCTCCAGCTTGAGGGTGCGGATTTCCTGCGCACCTGCAGCTCCCAGTGGCCAAGTGTTTCGGATCATTCCAGGGGGCTCGTGATAACTGCCAAGGAAGGTAAAGTAAAAGGGCACTGGGCCGTACTGGAGAATATCCCGGGAGGGGCCTGGGGTGGAAGGGAAGAAAGGGCTCGCAGGGACGGCGGGACGCGCTGGGCCGAGGTCCTCCCGCGGGGCCCGGAGCTGCCTCCTACTTCCTTCCCCCCCGGGATGCTGTGCTTGACTGTTTTTTCTTTTTCTGAACTCAGGAGGGGCAAGCATCGATTCGTCAGCCTCGAGTAGCCTTCGATGCCTGTCTTCCATCGTGGACAGTATTTCCTCCGAGGAACGCAAACTGCCCTGCGTGGAGGAGGTGGTGGAGAAGTAGCTCGCGGCCGGAGTGTGGGATGTCCTCCACGGCGCAGGAAGACCCCCGCCCTCCCTCCTTCGCCTAATCCTGGAGCCTGGGTCACATTACATTAACATTCAGGAGCGCAGACCCAGGAGTTTATGAAAGGGAAGGAGACCTGTTCACAAAGAAACTTCTCAGAAACTGTTGTGCACGCTCAGATGAAAAAGCCTTTTCGGCTTTGGGCTTTTACTTCTGGAACCGCGAGTGGCTTAGCCCTAGCCCCTTACTCTGTGTTTGTGTGGTTAGTTCTGTAACCTCTTCCTTTGATTCCGGGGATCCCTTTGTGCCATGTCCAAAAGACGTTCATTCCTGTCTGAAGCCAAGTGGGAACGTTGCCTCTAAATGTTAGTGGTATTGAATGTATTTTTTGTAAATAATCTTAGTACTTTCATTTTTTATGTAAACCTAAGAAATATTATTTTAAATGTGGAGTGACGGATTGCATATAAAATGTGCGAGGATCCTGATATTGTAATATTAAAAAATAAGTTTCTTTATGGACAAAGCTGGTCCTGATTTGATTCATCTGAGAAAATATGTTTGGGCGCAGGTGCACGTAAATAAAGAGGAGCCGTTTTTTACCGAAGACGCCACACAAGCCCATTTATTTGAGTGTGTTCTTAAAGGCTGACTGTAAGGGAAGAACATGAGTTGTTTTCCTGGGTCTGAATTAAATTGTTCACTTTTCTATCTCCTATAGACCTCACACTTGGGGTTAAAAGTGAAGAATATCCAGGAGGAATCTGCCCATTTCTCTTTTATCAGCATCCTTTTTATTTTTTCACCGTCCTCTACCTGGAGATCTGAGCAAGATTTACTTACCCAGAGTTAACAAATGGATTTTCAGTCCAGTAAAAAATCTCACTTTGCAAGAGATAGCCACACAAAAACTTGTATCCGCCTAAAAATCTCTTCAGCTAATTGAGCCCACATTTCTCTCCCTGTTTGACTTTTCAGGCCGGGCCCTTCTCGAAGAAGCCTTCGCAGGAGGAGCCAGGGGCTGCACGGGCCTCCCAGCCAGGTCGTTGGCCCTTCCCTAGTTTTCTTGAACTAGACCGGTTAAAAGACGGGCATATCCTCCAGGCCTCGGGGGCTGGGGTTTGTTTTGCAAATAGAAAGATAAAAGAAGGGAACAATTTGTCTCTGGAGGGCGGGGGGGCTTCTTTGAAGGACAGGTTGCTTCAAGAGAGGGAAGGGTTAAATGGCTGAGGGCAAAAGACAACAACAACACACATGAAACCTCTTAGCTGGACCAAATAGCAAAGCCCCCAGAGAAGCTTGAAGCCGCAGGAGCTCCTCACGGCCAGGATTTTACAACGTGTGCCAGGTTTGTTTATCCTGTAACTTCAGGAAGGGACGACCACCAAGAATCGCAGTGGGAAGTGAAGCGGGGGAGAGGGCCAGCCATTTCTCTGGAATCGCTACTTCTCGCTTACGTTCTGCAAACGGCACCTTCCCTCCAACACTCCTCCCCACCCCTGACTTCTTCCTCCCTCTTTTTCCCCACAGCTGGTCCTCAGTTTACAAATGTGAAAATCAAACCGAATTCGCTATTTCCCAGCCCAACAGTCTGGACGTTCCTGTTGCACACCACACAAGTTCCAGATACCACCACAGACAGCGCCCCCTGCAGGCACGGAGCAGTATCGTGCCCCTTATCTTTCTCTAAAGGCCTCATGCTGGGGTAATAGTTACTCTGCCTTCCCAGCACTCGGATAATTCTCGTTTCTTCTAGAAGGTTTATAGAGTGCAGAAAGGTTCATAGAGAAAACCGACATTGAAATATAATCTCTCTCAGAGATTTGAAAAAAGCAGGCGGGAATGTGAGGGGCTGCAAAGGGCTGAGTTGCTGTGCGCACTGCCTACCTGGATTGAATCCGGGTTGCTCCTGTGTATTCTTGGGCTATTCCAGCTCCTCTCTTCTTCCGGGTTCCTCACTTATAAAATAATAGACAACAATAATGGTGCTTAATTCAGGGGTGTGAAGATTTCAGTGAGTTGAAGCACATAAAGAATTTAGCCAAAGCAGAACCCCAAGCACTAAATGTGGGCTCTCCTTATTTTTCATCAGTAAATCTACTTTGACCACCAAATGTTTTCTTCCACCAAAAGCCACAGTCCCTTCAAATACAGTCTGCCTTGCAAGTGCTATTTGGGAAAAGTATTAATAACAATGAAATCAGTAGCAATATGAAAGACTCGTTCTTAGCACTTTACATATTCACTCAGAATCCTACAACTGCTTGAGTGAGAGAAACTTGTTACTTCTTCCGGGGAAAGGTTTCTTTGGAAGAAAGTGTTTCTTGGATTTGTAAGCAAAGAGTCAGGGCTTAGAGCAAGTAAATACCAGTGGTTTCCAGCCCCTTGGCCCGACTGCTTGTGGCCTGAAAGAGAAGCCTTTGGCAAATAAGAAAGAACATTTATGGTCTAGGACAGTTTGGCTCTCTTTAGCAATTATTTTCCAAATGTTCTTTCACAAGAGTGGTTAGCTAGCCAACTCCAAATTAGGGCAGTAGTTTAATTAAAGATAAAGTGTAGAGCATTGCAAATTGTCCAATCAGAACATGTGTATGAATATGAGTATGAGTGGTCTCCATCATGCTTATTATGTATCTATGATTTTTTTCTTGAGAATCAATAGAGAATTTCCCTAAAATGTGTGTGTACGTATGTATGTATGTTTGTTGCTATATGTATACACATTACATATTATATATAGTATATATATAAAATAAGATACAGGTATATACGTGTGCCACAGATTCATGCCACAACTGAAATCAAATGTCATAATTAACCAGGTGAATTCATTTACTTTATGATTGCACATGTATTTATAATAAGCTCTGTACTATAAACTATTTAGCAGCAGAATGTTTTTTATCAATTCATGGACTTTATTTGCTTGATGGATTTTATTCAGTCTTTACAAAGCAAATCTTCTCTATCTCCCCTAGCTAGGTAACTTGAGAAATTGTTTGGAGTAAGTTGCCTATAGAGGTTTCTTCATTAAATAGAGCAAATATTTCCCAAAGACTTCATGTGACCTCCACTGCTATAGTTGACATATTAGGTTTTCCAATGAAATCCTTGGTGTGTTTGCAATTAAAATGTTTTTATTTCATATTAATGATGATAATCTCTACTAAGGCCAAAGGCAAAACAAACAGGGCCATGGAAGCAGAAAATCAAGATATAATAACTTGGTAAAGATAAACAATTTGGGATTTAAACTGAGTCTCTTTCCCAAAGTAGCCATAAAGTTATCAAATATTTTTAAAATGAGTTATTTTCTTTTTATATATTACTATACAAATAATTTATGAAAGATCAAATGCCAGCTTTTTCAAACTAACTTTAATCATCACACCTGAATCACTGAAATCCAACCCTAAAAATAATGGAAATTCATTTATGTCTAATGGATGGAGATAGATATAGATGATATAGATATAGATATATCAGACTCCTTCCTGTGTGTGGCGAATGGGAGCATGGTGCTGAAATTCAATGATCTCAACTACCCTTGAGACTGCCAGAGGAGTCTTGGGTTGCTAAACTGAACTCTGTCCTTACTAAGACATTTTTGACTCAAAGTTAGAATATAGCTGTTCATGCTTTTCTCTTAGTAAGCAATATTTTATATCTTTTATTTATCTCAAAATTCTCTGAGAAAGATATATTTAAATATAGTTAAGTTTGACTTTTGAATATCTCATTTCCTAATCTAATGCATTAGTAAGTTAGGAATGACATAGTGCTTCCTCAAAGAGCCAAGCCTTCAAGACGTATCTCCAACAGACCCCTCCAGTCACTCCCTTACCCTCAAAAGCAGTGTTATAGGGCGCCTGGGTGGCTCAGTGGGTTAAGCTGCTGCCTTCGGCTCAGGTCATGATCTCAGGGTCCTGGGATCGAGCCCCGCATTGGGCTCTCTGCTCAGCAGGGAGCCTGCTTCCTCCTCTCTCTCTCTGCCTGCCTCTCCATCTACTTGTGATTTCTCTCTGTCAAATAAATAAATAAAATCTTTAAAAAAAAAAAAAAAGCAGTGTTATAAAAAGATGACTCTCAGCCCTAAAGGTTTCGTTCTGAAAAGGACATTTTTTGCAAGCCTAGTTCAGAGTCAACCTGGCTTCTGAGTTCAGAATGGCTATGCCATGTGCTGAAACAAAGATAATGCTGCAAGGACTGGCTCCTTTCTCTACTCTCAAGGCTGCTCAAAGTCCCTCCATGGGCCTTTGATCTCTCCTGGGAGTCTTCGAATCCAAGCAGAGGCCAATGTCTTCCTCAGCTGTCTTCTCCACAAATTCTTCCAGCAGCTTTGGCAGGTACTAATGTGTTTACTTAGGTGTGCCTGGTTCCCAGAGTTAATAGCAGTTTAAAATTGTTTAGCACATTGTGAAGTCATATACAATAAGCAAAAAATCTCTAGAACAGCTCCCTTTGTCCAGGAATTGATAAGGGTCTCAGATAGAGGCAGAAGCAATTGAAATGGACTCATCTTTCTATGTGTATTTGGTTTCTCTCATTGAGAGAATCACAGAAAATTTGGAATAATGCAGAATTCCTAGGGTAGACAAAATTTGCTAGGAAAGGGAGCTCTGAGCATCGTATTGCTGGTGGAGTCTGTCCATCAACACTAGGACTGTTGCCATAATACTTAAATTAAAATAGGTTCTCAAAAAAAAAAAGGTTGGTGATTACTTAAAGGTCTATGCAGTTTAAACCTGTTGAGTCTAAACTGTAAGAAAGTCAAACATGCATTTATTTTCCTTCAAAATGTTAAGTGAAAAAATATTTTAATTATTGATATACTTCATGAAAACCTTGGGTGGCATTCATTTATAACCCCATGCATGGCTTACTGTCTTCCCTTCATCTGCCTACTGTAAGGTTTTCCTATAGTTAGTGCTGGGATGTCATTTCTAACAACGTGGTTGCATATTAAATACTTAGGAGTTTCCTCTGCACGGAGGAAATTCACTTCTCAAGAAAGAGTGAACCACTGCTTGTATTTTTATTCTTTTGGATGAGGAACAAAAGTCAGTCTAGTCTGATTTTAAGTAAGAGCACCCAAATAATCAGGAGATCTCTCTCTCTCTTTCTCTCTCTCTCTCTTTTAGTGATTTTCAACTTTTTTCATTCTGCTTTGTTCAATTTCCCCACTCCAAAAAAGTATTTTTCTCTCGAGGCTCACCCAGTTCCTCATTTTCCCTTACGCAGTTTCCCGTCGGAAAAGAGCAGCAGAATCCCTCCAGTACCGGGGGATCCCAGCCATCTTGCAAACACTGGCTTCCTTTTCCCTTTGTATACTGTCTCTCGTTTTTGTGTGTGTTTGTTTTGTTTTGCTCTCTCCTCCCCCTCCTCCTCACCCTCCCGCCCCCACCACTGACAGCGGTTTAAGTTTTGTCTCGTTTTTTTCACTCCGGCGTTTTGAGATCCTATTTTCAGCGCTTGAGTCCCAAGGGTCCTCAACCCCGGACCTTGTTTCCCCTGACCAACAAGTCCCATTAAGCCTCCGGGCGCTTGTGTTTTCGCGGCTTCTTTAGTTCCACTCGCCCGCGGCACTCTGGTAAATTTGTTTTGAGATCACCTTACCCAAGACTGCCCTAACCCCGCAGAACCGCCCTTACTGACAGAGCCTCCTAAGTGACAGCATCTCCCAGGCCCCGCGCGGAGGGAAGGGCGAGCGGCACCAGCTCGGGCGAGGGTCTGCTGCAGCGCCAAGCGCGCGCACTGAGTCGGAATGGACAAGAAAACAAACAAAATTCACCTCTAGGAGCCCTAAGAATCAGGATGCCCAGTTCCAACCCTGCGTGACTGGGGGCAGATTACTTTCCCCTTGAGCTTTGGTTACCGTCTTCTAAACATGGATCTAATAAACAGTCCCCCTCCCTGCGTCGTCGACCGTAGGAAATGAATGAACACAAGGAAGGGATGAGAACAGTGCTCGGCAAATAGAAAAATCTTAATAATTGTTTACTACACATATCCCGCGCTGAGGGATTGGGTACAGAGCACAGGAGGCGCCTGATGTAAAGAAATCAGCGGAAAGGCGAGGATAACGTCTTCCACTTAAACTTGGAAGGGCAAGTTGATTTGCGCCCAAATCATAACTCTGTGCGTCAGGTGTGTGCTGCACATTCGGAGCAAGTGGGGGTATTGCTGATGGCCGGAACCTGTGTGACTCCCTGGCTGAGATTATCTCCCACAGTTGTAATTCAGAGGTAGCAATGTGTATGCAATTCCAATGCTTTCACCGCTGTGGATGGAGTCTAGACTCCGCCTGGGTCCTTCAGGAACTTGACTCCTTCATCTAGTGTAGCCCTCAGTACCCTATTCATTTCAAAGGCATCCACTTGTTAATAGTCCTAAATAAGGTGCAGACGGATTTCCCACTGGCCAGACGATTAAGCAGCCCGTTGGTGTGAAAAAGGAGCTTGATTTTTCAAGAGGTGAGGGGTGTGGTGGTGTCTTTGTCTTAGGGATGAATGAATGTGGGAAAGGGTAGCCCTGCAGGTAGAAGCTAACCTTAGTGACTGACATTTTACCACCCCTGTTTTTCTGAACCTTCACACTGGAGAGTGGATGTCACCCTGAAAAAGTTAGAACTTCTCTGATCCCTACAGACTTGGGATCAGCCAACCAGGGTTGCTTGAGGAAAATAATTTTAGGAATAAGTAATACAAGAAAGCGCCCTCCCCGCCCCCGCTGCCCCACCAGCCACAACCCTTACTGGACTGGATGACTGAAGATGGTGATGAAAACACTCCCTCCTATTTTAACCGGGCCACAGCCCCTGTCTAAATCTCCAGGCTACTTAAGTCTATGTGCCTAGACCTTAAGGAATCGTTTTTTCCTGTCCATGAACAGCAGCTTCCCCTCACATCCCCGCCCTGAGAGATCTGGAAGTAGGTTAAAGGTGGAGGAGCATTGGCAAACGCCAATTAATAGACTGATTCTTACATAAATGGCAGCCCTCTCTTCTCTCCTACCCACCAAAGTTCCACAGACCCTAATGCGATTACTTTTCTGGAAGGTTTTTGTCACCAAAGTGTGTGAAGTTACTCAAGGTTTGAGCTGGAAATTTTACACGAGCAGAGAAGGATTGCTGTGCTGGCAGCTGGGACGCATCTGTAACGGTGTTAGCTCGCCTGAAAGCAGAAAATTAGCGACCCCGAAGCCCAGCTTGGCTGTTTAGTCTGTCGAAATGGCAGGGCGGAGCAGAAAGGGGAGAAAGGAAACTCGCCCCTGGAAAGAGAGGTCGCCGTCTAAAACTCAGTTTCTTCCAGTACAAATCACAGAGGTGCAGTCAGCACGAAACTGCCAGATCTGTACCAGGTCTAGCACAGGCCTAGTACAAGGGCAGAAGCGCTCAGTAAACGTGTGCAGCCGGGGAAGGGAAGGGAGGACGGTTCGCATCACCTGGCCCTTGAGCCCACCTCCTTTTAGATAAGCAGAACTCAGAGTGAGCCCTGTCTTGGGAAAAAAGAAACCTCCCTGCCCGTCCTCCAATAACGCAGAGCCTATAGAGTGACCAGCTGACCAGAGCAAAATAGATTTTTAAAAATCCAGATTCACTCCATGATTCAAAGTGTTGCTTCAAAGTTTTTAGCAACCGTTATTCGATCCACTGACTGAAAAAATTCCCGAGATAATTAAAGTTCATGTAGAAGAGAAACAAACACCAAAAAATAAGCTAATTCCTCATGTCCAAGATTGGGAAGGCGGGTCGGCTTTTGGTTTCAGCTTATAGTAGGGTGTGTTTTTTTTTTTTAATATTTTTTGATGTATGAGCAATCCCAAAAGGTTGGATGGACTTCGTCCCTTTGTCTCTACCACTCTTTAAGTGATCCCTTGGTTTAGGTAACCTATAGAGTGCGAATAAGCGGGTCGGATCCCCCGCCCCAGCAGAAATGCAGTAAAACCATTAGCGTCAAAAGGGGCTGTAAACAGCAAATTGTCTCTAGAGGAAAGGCGGAGGTTCGCCCAGACAGCCCCTGCGGGGGTTGTGGTGGGATATGCTAATAGTGCCTGGCCACTGGGGCCGGCCTCCCTCCCCCAAGAATATATAAAGAGCCCCAACCCCAGCACACCCGACCCAGGCCGCCAGGCGTTTGCCCTTGTTAATTACCGGAGAAACCGACCAGGGAGCTCCTCCCGGGGATTCACTGGCCCACAGCGGCGCCAGACTCCGTCTCTCCCCTGTATCTCTCGCAGCTGTCCAGGTGCACCACTTGCTTCACCGCAAAGGATGGAAATGATGGACGGCTGCCAGTTCTCGCCGTCTGAGTACTTCTATGAAGGCTCCTGCATCCCGTCCCCTGAGGGCGAGTTCGGGGATGAGTTTGAGCCAAGAGGAGCTGCCTTCGGGGCGCACAAACCAGAGCTGCAAGGCTCAGACGAGGACGAGCACGTGCGAGCACCTACAGGCCACCACCAGGCTGGACACTGTCTCATGTGGGCTTGCAAAGCATGCAAGAGAAAGTCGACCACCATGGATCGGCGGAAGGCGGCCACCATGCGTGAGAGGAGACGCCTGAAGAAGGTCAACCAGGCTTTCGAGACGCTCAAGAGGTGCACCACGACCAACCCCAACCAGAGGCTGCCCAAGGTGGAGATCCTCAGGAATGCCATCCGCTACATTGAGAGCCTGCAGGAGCTGCTGAGGGAGCAGGTGGAGAACTACTACAGCCTGCCAGGACAGAGCTGCTCCGAGCCCACCAGCCCCACCTCCAACTGCTCTGACGGCATGGTAAGAGATAGCGCTGGTCACCCCAGTCTTTTCCAAAATTTCTTACATCTCATTTAAACCAGGAGTGGCAACGAAATATTCAATGGTTATTGCTTGGTAGTTGGGGGGGGTGCTAGAGAAGGGGTGCCACAATTAGAAAGATGCCAGGAAACAGCTGTTGAACAGGATTTTAGTTTGACTTCTTCCCAGGTTCCAGGTGAACATTGTAGGAGAGAGTTGTTATATGAGACAGGTGGGTGCAAATGATCAATAACATGGCCCCCCATCTCTGCTTTGCTGAGGCCTGGCTGGAAAGGGATATCGATGCATTCTTTTTGGAGGGCATTTTCCCCATCGTTGCCAGGTTTTAATGTGTTTTTGCCCTGGGAAAGTATTCTCTCCCTGAATTAGTGTGGCTTCCTTCTACTCCAATCCATTTTGCATGGTTAACCCAATGCAGATTGCTGCTGAATTCCACCCCCGCCCTCTTCCCTTTGCCGCTGCTCTCCTCTTCTTCAAGCACAGAGATTGACCTCGGTGCCCTTACAATTTGGCGAGGTCCAACCCTTCCTAAATGGAGGCAATGAAGGTGATTGAGAGTGGTCAATGCATGGAGCTAGTGGTCAAGCCCAGCGCCACCCTAGTTCGGAGCATCTTTTTGCCAAGGCCTGAAAACAAACTTCCTTTGTGTCTTGTATTATAGCCTGAATGTAACAGTCCGGTCTGGTCCAGAAAAAGCAGCAGTTTTGAGAGCATCTACTGCCCTGATATGCCAAATGGTAAGAATTGATGACTTCAGAGGAATTTCAAAATCAGTTCAACTTCACAGTTGAGCCTGTCAAAGCAGAGTCTGGTTTTCCAGGCTGTATTGGGGAAGGGAATAGAAGAGAGGATTCCTAATGGAGAGGTTTTGGTGCAGCAAAATAGGCACACATCTTTTGTTCAAAATCCCCCTAACAGATGCACACATATGCACTTTTGCTTGAAATTTTACCAAAGGGCTTCTTCACTCCCTGTTCACCCCCGTGAATTGCTAGATATTTGTTGCAAATTTCTACAACAGGCTTTCTGTGACCACCTGACCTCTGGATGTCAAAGTTGCTGACCTATGGTTTAAGAGGCCACATAAGCAAGTCTCTCTATTTGGGATTTTTTTTTTTAATGGTTTTCTCCTTGTATTCTTAGTATATGCCACAGATAAAAGCTCCTTATCCAGCTTGGATTGTTTATCCAGCATAGTGGATCGAATCACCAACTCAGAGCAGCCTGGATTGCCTCTCCAGGACCCGGCCTCTCTCTCCCCAGTTGCCAGCACGGATTCACAGCCTGCGACTCCAGGGGCCTCTAATTCCAGGCTCATCTATCATGTGCTATGAACTGAAAATCTAGTCTAGATGAGTTCTACAAGGAGGGCCTATTACACAGGAGGAAGGAAGCCCCAAAAGTTCAAAAGCAAGACAACTTGTATATAAAGATTTCCTTTCAGTTGTAAATTTGTAAATATTATCTTGCCACTTTATACGGAAAGTGTATTTAACTCAAAAGTCACCGTTGTGATTATACTTTATTTCTTTTCTCCTCCTCCTCCTCCTCCTCCACTTCCTCCTCCTTCTTCTTTACCTCCTTATTGCTTTAGATATATAGTTCCAATAATATTCTTTCTGATAGGGGGCAATTTATTGAAGGTAGCTTGTTGCAATGCTTAACTTATATTTTTTTAATAAATATTGCTTATCAAAATATTATGTCTGATGTTAGGTCTTTATTTTTTTTTTCTTTAAAACATTAGAACAGCCAGAAATCAGTTACAGGAAACTTTAAATATATTTAACTTTTGTTTTTCTATTAACCCTTTGGTGATATTGTATTAAGTAAACACATAACAATACTGCCTAATGGTATATTTTTTTATCTTTTCTTGTAAGGAATGCCTCTTTTTTGTGTAAGCACAAAATAGTACTTTGTGGATAATTTCAAGATATAAGACATTTTGGAAATTCCACCATAAATAAAATTGTTCAGATGAAAGAAATATTTTGGTTTATGTTTTTAAAAAAAGAATACCCCTAATGGAATTAGCGGTCACTGACATAAAATTTTTAATATGGGGCTGAAAATAACAAAATAGTTGGCTTTGTGGATGCGTGTGAATGTTTGCCATCTCATGGACACAGTTTAGGTCCTGTTGTGACAAAAGAAGAGAACATTTCTATTTTAATCAGCTTTGAAGGGAGCCTGCTAAATACAGTTTTTCCATTCTCTGAGTACCGTGCCATATAATGTCAAATTATGTGTGTGTGGAGGGGAAGTCATTCAGGACAAGACCACATGTTTCAATGAAAAGAATGTACAACATTACATTTTAATAGCTCATGAGTTAGATCATATTTACTTTATCTACTTGCCTGAAAATATCTTGATACATTATGTTAATATTGTCAATAAAATATTTAAAAGTATTGGGCTGATTTTTTTTGTATTGCTAAAGTGCTATAATAAGAAAACTTAAACTATAGTGAAGTAAAACAGACTACAATTGGCCTCCTTTCCAGAGCCTTTCTGATTTTATTAATCATATTGTGTGTGTCTCTCTGTGTGTGTATGATGGACATACATTTTTCATTGTTCATCACTTTAAATCTCCTTTAGCAAGAATTGAGATTAAAAAAAAGAACAATTAAGTAGGAAATAGGCTCAGATGATTATTGAGATAATTCTCACAAGTTTACTGCTGAGAGAGATAAAAAGGAAATATCCTTGAAGCATCTAGAGTAACTGTTCCCAGGCAGGAAAGATAATTGTTTCATCCTCTAATGTGTACTTTCACTTAAAACTGCTAAGGGTTGCATTATATACAGTAATCCAATGGACTTTTTGCCAGAGCTTGGCAATTAAACTGTTCTCGGGAAGACTTTTCCCATCCTTCCAATATTATCTTTCTTGTGCTTGTCCGGTCATCAGACTTAAAAGAATGGAAGTTATTCCATTAAGGAAGAAAGAGAAGAAGAGCTGAGTTCAAAAAATCATGAAGCCTCCTGTCTTTGTTAGCATCATGGCCTAATAGGGATGCCGACTTTAAGCACACAGGTGAGTCTTTCTTCATCCTTGGTTGGTAGTGTGAGGAGTTGAGGTAAGGAGAATTCAAGAAGGCATGACAGAGATATATACATAGTTTTAGTATAAATTTAAGTTATTCACCCTCACTGGACGCTGTGCTAAGTATACACTCTTTCTTATACTTCTGTGGAGAGGTTGGAGATTTGTTGCTATTCTCTGTAGAATTGGAATAAAGGGAGTCATCCAAAGATTCGTTTGTTTTTTTTCAAGTTCAATTCTAAGTCACATTACCATACTCTGTTCCATTTCAGAAAAGCAAGCAGAGAATATTGTGTAATTTTACTCAAGTGAATAAAAATGAACTTTTTCCTTAGCAAACTCCAGTCACTTCTACAACTTGTCAATGTATCTGATATTCTCAGTGGAAATTATAGTGCCTCCAAGTGTTGAGTTCATCTTCTGCTGGTCTGGAGTGAATCTAGGTAGGGATCGATGTGTCATTGGAGGTAACACAGTCCACGCCAACTTGCTCAGTCATTCTCATTTCCGGTGTACTAACATCCAAGGCTGGTGTCTCCTCAGCAATAAGCTTGGCACAACATACCACACATCATCATATATACTTTTTTGACAAGGGGGCTTCGAGAATTGGCTCTCCCGTAGTCCAGACCCAGAAAAGTCTCTTCTCCATGGAAGTGGATGGGGAGGAGTGAGAAGGGACCCTGGCAAAATATTCAACCAACGACAGGAGTTGGCAATCTAGAAATCCCCTAGAGTGAACGGTTGGGGTGTCATTGAGCTTATGTCAGACCACCCCACCTCAGCCGTTGGGAAAATGCAATCAGCAGACAAACTTCTAGAAGAAACTGACAATGTTCCTTTTACTATCTGCAGACGTGTGGGGAGGAGGCTCTTGGGAAATAGTCAAAAGGAGACTCTTCTCTACTTGTGCCTGAGAAACACAAGCCTACTGGTTTATGCAGGAAAACTCTAGTGAGATGATGGAAACTGGGAAGTGCTATTTGGAAGGGAGCTGCTATCAAAAATCAAGGAGTCTTGATTGCCCCTGTTTTTTGTTTTTGTTTTGTTCTTCTCATTTGAAAGATACGAGTTAGTGGCTAAATTGTACACAAATTCTTCCTTAAGATGGCATTCCTACAATTACTGAATCTGAGAGAGGTTTTTCCTGAAATGCTCTCTTTGGGGTTGTAACAGTTACTAGCTTAAAGTCGTAATTTAATCCCATGACTTTCAGAGGTGGTATTTCTGGGAAGGATATTAGAGCACAGCTCTCTGTAACTTCAGGAAAGCCCAGCTGAAGTGGCAAAGTACCCCCTGAAAATATCACTTCTCGATGTTTCCACATCATTGCAAAAAGCATAGAACACTAAGTCGATTTCCTTTAAGAATGCTGATTATAGGTATTTTTCTTGACTGGTGATTCAGTTGTTTAACATGGTACATTGGCTGAGCAGAGGATCTAGCATTCAATCTAAAGTCTAAACTAGGTCTAGAATGATGTCTTGCTGTCTTCTCAGTTTTTATTTGCCATATCTGTAAAATAGGATAAATGGCCATTTGTGATGCTATTACAAATAGTTGCTACTAATATTGTTATAGTGTTAAAATCCCATAAAATAATTCTCCATAAAGAGGAAAATAAGCCAAATTTCACCTCCATTTATGCTACTGAATTCATTTCATTATAGATTCAGTGGGCACTAATGATAAAGCAGCAACTAGTAATTATTGAGTATTTCTCATTATGCAAATGAGGAAATTGAGGCTAAAGGGTTTAATAATTTGCCTAAGAACGCTCTATTTGGACTGGCTAATTAGACTCCCTCATAACTCAGATTCCAGTAAGCTCAGGCGGAGGTTACAAGGCTTCCTATGACCTAGCACTGGAAGTCTCAGAACATTCTTCTGGTCAAGCAAGTTACTAAAGCCAGCCTGGAATCACTGAGAAGCAAATTAAACTCCACTTTTCAATGGAAAAAATAATAATGAATTTGTAGCCACATTGAATCTACCATACTGACTAGTATATACTTTCTCTGTTTCTCTAACTTTCACCCATTTTACCCATTCACTGTAATCCAGCTCTGCTACTCTCCTTATCCATCGTCAAGACAACTTTCAAATCAGTAGACTGTTCCTATTCTGGGCAAGGTTATACTTGTAGCCCAGATGTCACTCCTGATCTTTTTACCTGTATATTCCTAGCATCTCTAATGTCTCAATGGTACCTCCAACCGAATATGTTCCAAATTCAACTCATGATATTCCATCTCTCTCCTGACCTCTTACCCTGGCTCCCTTTCCGTACTGAGTCTCTCAGTGAATGGTATCACCAGTGATGTAAACGTGAAGCTTAGGATTGACTCCTGATATGTCAATCTCCCTTATCCTCTTGGCTAATTCATTACAAAATCCTGTAAATTTATTCTCCTAAGTAGCTCTCAGACCTCTACTCTCCATCAAAACTGTGGTTATCTCTATCCAGGAATATCACAAGATCCTCTTAACCTGTTTCCTTACCCCATATTTTCTCTGGGTCTGCCACTCCTGGAGACATCATCCAAGGGTCTCTCTGGGGACTGTCCCTTTTCTTTTCTCAGGCCATGTCGCTCAGGTGAGATTGACTCTACCGTCTGACTCTAGAAGTGAGCAAGTCATTCAGGGCTCACTCGGAGTATGTCCTCTTCTTTGACCGCAATGATTGTTTCATGACCAAGTTGACCAAGTTGTTCAAGTGTCAGTCCTGGGATATTTGCTGGATCGATAGGGGGGGAAATTTCTCTTTCTGCTAGTGTGATAATATAGAGGATTTTTTTTTTTTTTTACTCTAGGTTGCCAGCTGCCATTTCATCCTCAAGACTGGAAATTCTGCCTAAAAACAAAGCCAACAGAGTAGAAAGCCAAGCTGTGCCTGTGATGCCAAGAATTATATTCCTGAAAACATCATTAAGTATGTGGATCCCAGTATACCTGAATATCCACGGTTGGCCAGGCTTTACAGGTTTGGAGTGAACAAGTTATCTTCCCCCTTAAACCAGTATAAGTGCAAACTCTGTGAACTGAAAAAATCTTGCATAATATCACTTTTGGTCTTTTCTGCCCATTCCAGCCAGAAGCATCATCTCAGAACGTTCATCTGATCATGTCAATCACCCCATTTCCCCTCCAGCTTATTATTGCACATAGGTTTACAATAGACCAGACTTAACAGCACCCTCCAGTTCTGCATGCCTATCTCCTAGCTACATCTCAAGCATTACCTCTTTGTAGAGGTAATGTCAAGTCCTTGCTTTCTCCACTCCAGCCACCTAAAGGACCTTTATCAGCCATCGTGTTCCCTCTTGCCAAAGGAGCTTCCCACATTCTGTCTGCATGGCTCTTCCTTCCTCCAGTTCACCTAGTTGATTTCCAATCCCCTTTTGACGTCAGCTCAGGCATCAATTCGAAGTTTTCCTTGCACTCTTTCACAATGTCATGTCCTCTGATTCTATCATCTCAAAATACTATATACCCAAGAGATGCCTGGGTGGCTCAGTCAGTTAAGCATCTGTCTTCCACTCAGGTCATGATCCCGGGTCCTGGGATTGTGAGCCCCATGTTGGGCTCCTTGCTCAGCAGGAAGCCTGCTTATTCTTTTCCTTCTGTCCCTGACCCCTGCTCATGCTCTCTCTCTCTCTCTCATATAAATAAATAAATAAAACCTTAAAAAATACCATATACCTCTTCTCTGTAGCATGTCTTATCATGTATCACAATCATGTATTGTTTTGCATGATTATTAACATTTGTTTCTTCTGCCATGTGAACAAGGACCTGTTCTTCTCGCTCAACCCTGTGTCCCCTGGACTACAGTAGCATATTTTATGTTATATATATGAATGAGTTGATATTGCTGAAGCATTTGTTGTTGTGGAACACACTCTTATTTTTTAAACTCCCTTGTTCATAGAATTCTTTAATACTATTTTCTATTTTTCTACTGGTTCTCTTACTTTTATGTTTTTTGTTAATTTCTCATACTCTAATTCTGGCCAATCTGTATACATTTATTTCTTAAGGTTCTGTTGTGTGGCCTCTTTTCTTTTGGTCTACTGTGGACTTTTCTAATTCCATAGCTTCATGTCCTACTTAGAGCCTATGGTGGAGATGTTTCTACCATTGCCTCATCTATACCATTTCTAAGGGAAGCTTCCCTGCATGTAACCTCTGATTGGCATGGATTAGCCTTTTTAGTAACTTAATCTGGTAGGGGTGGATATCTGACCTGAGAGTAACCAATCCCATAGATGGATCAACACTTATGAAATACATAGCTTGATTCCAATATATGCATTGAAATAAACGTGTTTTTTTTTAATCAGGAGTTCAGACTCAGATAAATAGATCACTGTTTAATTATAGGAGCTAAACTGAAAGATCATGATGTTGATAGGACTGAAGAGGTTATGATAAGCTATGCACAGGCTGAAATTATGGAGGAATATGAATTAAGTCAACAAAAGAAGCCCATCAGTAGTGGGATAGAGAGGACTCAGAGACAGAATAGAACACATCACCCACTGTGTGTCCACTATTTATAGTAAATCCGGGGCCCTGGACAAGAGCCGAAGTTGAGCCCCACTGATTTATCACTACTTAGCTGAGGGAACTTAGGTAAGTTACTTAAATTCTCAAAACCTTGTTTTCTTCCCTATAAATGTGAATAGTAACAGAATATAAATCACAGAATTTGGGAGGAATGCATGATCTGAGGCATAAAAATGGCTAGCTTAGTGCCTCGTACATAACAAATACTCGGGGAATGATAATTAATAAAAGAAAGCTCAATGGTTGAGACTTAGGATGAAGGCTCGTAAATAAATATCTGAGATGGGGATCTTTGGAACCATCCAGAAAATCCTTCCGCTTTATTGCCTGTTGGCCCAAGTCATTCCCTTATCCCTCTTTACGAATCTCACAAATGGGCTAGATGGAGTGGATTGCAACTGAAAGAATCACATTAAAACATCCTCCAAATATTATCTGCAGGTTTTTCTTCAGAAAGCCATTCCTATTTCCAGTGGCCCCTGAAACGTTGCCCTTTGATGGCAATCCCAACGTGGACAAAATTAGATGCATCTTCTCCTGTGTATCCTATTTCATTTTGCGGGATCTTTGCCTAGGTAAGCCTGCCAGAAATTTTAGCATCATTTTTGTTTCCTCATTTCCCCCCACAATAGTTAATCCAGTTGGTGGGTAACACACACGACAGGGAATTGTAAAAGTAATGGCAGTAACAGCAATGGAAATAATAGTATTTTTCCTCAATAAGTATAATTTCCCACACTGTAATTTATGAAATCAGTTTTGGTTTTATATTCTTTGCCAACATTTAATGAAGATTCTTTTTTTTTACTCATAAAGTCGTTTTAAGCTGAACATCTTACAGTCAACGGGATTTTAAGGTCAAAGAAATGTTGACCCCAAGCGAAAGTTAAGAAAGGACCTTGATTAAACATTTCTTTTATATTAGAAACTGGGTTTTACATGTATTATTAATGTTGATCACTAGTAGATAAAATAATTACCTCCACTCATGGAGCGACTGCTATGTCCCTAGAAATATTCTCAGCGTCTGATGGGCACAATATATATCTAAGCACAAAAGCGGCTCAATGAGATGAATATTACCGACCCCAGGCTCTAGCTGAGGAAGGGCTTACTGACACTCAGAGAGGAAAGTAACTTGATCAATTCATAAATGGGGTTCCTGTAAACCGTCCAATTATAGCCCGATGCAGTGACTAGAGTTCAGTGAAAACCTGAGGCAAGGCAAGTATTTTGGGCGAGTCACGAGAGATCTTGAAAATGGTGTTTTAGTATTCTGGTAGTTTGGAATGGGGAGAGGGTAGAGCCTGGAGGACTAATTAGGAGGATTTTGTAAATGGCCCCTGCGTGAGGTGACACTGTCCTTCAGGCCCTGCTGATTTGTCCAGCACACGCAGGGTTCTCAATGAAAGTTGTTGACTGATTGAACTGCTGAGGTTGTGTCTGTATGATGCCAGACATCTGGATATAAAGAGTAAAATCCAGTCATCCAGATGTTAAGGTTATATGATACGTAGCCATCAAACATTTAAAACTTTTAACTGATTGACTGCCTTTTTTTACTTTTCATCCAGATGAATAGCATTGAGTTAACTCAGCTTGAGCCTGTACCAATTGCTATTTCTTCAATTTTTTTTTTTTCCTGTGGAATGGTTAATCAGATTGCCAGGGCTGATGAATCGCTAAAAGATGAATGATTATATGATTATATAGCAGGCAGGTGGACCTAAAATAAGTGAGACCTAGTAAATTATGAAGAAAGGGAAAGCTTCATATTATCAGAGACGTAGCTTAAGCACTATTTGTGGTGGTTTCTTTTCTTTTTATTCAAAAAATTTTCTTTGGGTTGGGTGTCTCAAGCTTACAGCATTACAGTCCTCTAAGTAACTATTATTTTTGCACATCAAAGCTAACTCCTTCAAAATGTTTCACAGACAATTAAATGTTAACACTTTCCTTCTGTGCACAGTTCAAATGTGATAAAAAAAAAAAAGTGAAGCATTGTAATGCCATATTCAGTTCACTAAAAGTCAAGTTTATCCTCCTAAACAACTATATTGCATATAATAATGTATTCTAAAATCCCAACTTTGATAAAATCATACTACTTTAATTAAGTAACGGTAGTAACGTAAAATACATATACCTCTGGTTTTTTAAAAATTATTGCCAAAGTAAAGTAAATGTAACTTGAAAATAAGAACATTGATCTATCATTGAGGGTAATGCTTTCAAAAAAATTATTTTTGAGATTTTATTTATTTATTTGAAAAAGAGAGAGAGAGATCGTGAGTGAGCAGGAATAGGGAGGAGAAGGAGAAGTAGGCTCCCTGCTGAATAGGGAGCCCATGGCTGGGCTGGATCCCAAGACCCTGGGATCATGACCTGAGCCCAAGGCGGACACTTAACTGACTAAGCCACCCAGGATCCCTGAAGATAATACTTTTTGATCAAATTCATTGAATATCTAACTGCTAACCTGACTTACTGAGAAAGAAAAGTTTGAATAACTGGGTATCTGAGTGGTTTGTGTGCATGATGATAAAGAGATCAGCTGCTATAGGATCGACTTTTTTTTCTCTTTGGTACACAGTGTAGATTTAATGAGATAAGCCTAGGGCTCATCCCGTGTGTTTATACACATACATTTACTAGCACTTGTATCGTAATGAAATAGAGTGTTAGTTGAAGGATGCACCATCACATTGCAGTTCCGATGAGTTAAGTGTAGGGCTATTCTGATATACTTTTTTAAAGTTTTTATTTAAATTCCATTGAGTTAGCATGCAGTGTGATACTTTTTTTAAAAAACAGTGTAATATTAATTTTAGGTGTATAGTTTAGTAATTTTACATTCCATACAACACCTAATGCTCATCATTCTTAATCTCCATCACCTATTTCATCCATGCCCCCATCCACCTCCCCTCTGGTCACCATCAGTTTGTTCTCTCCAGTTAAGAGTCTGTTTCTTGGTTTGCCTCTCTCTCTCTCTCTCTCTCTCTCTCTTTTTTTTCCCTATGATCATTTGTGTTGTTTCTTAAATTCTACATATGAGCAAAATCATATGGTATTTGTCTTTCTCTGACTGACTTACTTTTCTTGGCATAATACTTCCTAGATCCATCCACACTGTTGCAAATGACAATATTTCATTTTTATGGCTGAGTAATATTCCACTGTGCATATACACCACATCTTCTTTATCCATTTACCATCTATTTAACTATTCATCATCTATTCATCAATGGACACTTGGGCTCTTCCCATATTTTTTTTCCTTGAAAAAATTGCTGATTTTTAAAGTTACTTTTTGAATCACTTGATTGGCTTTACATTCTGTGGATAAGGATAATAGTAACTAGAAAGACGAACTATCTACACAGAAAAGTGGTAAGGAGAATTGAGATGATTTTCTGGACAACTAAACCAAAACTCCACTGAGTCTAGTTTTTAACACATTTTGGAAGGAACCTAAGTTGTTGGCTAAAGAATATTAAAAGCATGTGTTTTTTTTTTTTTCCCTACTAGGTTATGAGTCCCCTGAATCCAGAGCCCCTGATATCTAGTCTTGCTTCAGGCACATAAAAAGTATAAAATGAATGCTCATTGAATCAATTTCTATATTCTTGAATCAATGTGTATACATGAGTAGAACCTCTACTGGAGGAATTCAAACTTCTTTCCATATTTAATTGTAGATCAGAACATGCATCCTGTTTTAAATGTTGTAATCTCTTTCAGAAGGACAGGATATACGATATGAATAGTCTCATACAAATTTAGAATCAATTCAACATGAAGAAATGAGTATCCACTACAAAGACATCTTTTTACAATCACAGGATTAATAACAGAGCTGGAAATAATTGCATCAGGCTGCCAACATTTGAATGGCAGAAAGAAATTTTTTTTTTTTAAGTTCCACGAAGAATTTTGAAAGTCTTTCAGGCTTGCTATGCTGAAAGGATAAGTGTCTTTTACATTGACACATTGCCAACTCAGAGCATCTAAGAGTCGTTTCAGAATAAACAAGAATCATTTCACCCACCTCTGGGCTGGAATGTGACAGCTGGCTAAAGGAAGCATAGCAACACTACACAACAATGTCAAACAGGATGAATGGCTTAACCAATCAAAAATAGAGCATCAGAGTAAAACTGCTCAAATTAGATTTCTGGCCAGGCCAGGGAGGTTAAATGTTCTGTATCGGTATCAAGTCCCTAGGGTCCTTGATGACCACAAAAGTCATCTTAGTGCAACTAACTGAGTTTAAGAGGTGATTCAACAGCTCAAGAGTTTACATGGGGCTTCTTTGGTTTTCTGATCCAGCATACAGAATGTGGAAAGCGATGGGTATAGTTAAGGGAATGAGCCGCAAAAGAAGAGTGACACTGGACAAGTCACGGTTTCCCAGCTTAAAGGTTGATCAAGCCACTTTTCCTCTCTGTGCTTTATTTTCCTCAGTCATAACACAGAGTTCTTAATTCTCGGCTCTGCAAGCTGTTTTTACGATGAGTTATACACGTACCATGTATCAAGCTCTGAAATCAATTCCTATTACAGAGAACCCACACTATACATGGAAAAATTCTGGTAGGCAGAATTCATACAAAACACTGAGGAGGGAATTCTGAGACATATACTCCTAAATACTAAATTTTTCTTAACTTAGGGACCTGAAAGTTGTTGGCCCAAGAGAGAGTCTGGTTTAACTTAAGATGCTTCAGCAATAGCAATAGATTATACACCTTGTACAATATCTTTCATAGCTGGAAGATATGTTTAGGTAGAACTAGAGAAAACACAAACACACTAGTTTTTTTTTAAAAAAGATTTTATTTATTTATTTGGCAGACAAAGATCCCAAGTAGACAGAGAGGCAGGCAGAGAGAGAGGAGGAAGCAGGCTCTCCGCTGAGCAGAGAGCCCGATGCGGGGCTTGATCCCAGGACCCTGAGATCATGACCTGAGCCGAAGGCAGAGGCTTTAACCCACTGAGCCACTTTTGTTGTTTCTGCCTAACAATAAATATTCAATCAAGATTCCAAAATGAGTTGTTTCAAACTCAGTTTGATAAACCCTAGAATTTTCAAACAAATATTAATGTTTATATAAGACATTATATAATGCTCCAGTATTAAATAAAGTTACTTAAATTAGTTACCTAAAATCATTATTCTTTTTATTTTGATTAATTTATAAGCTTTAATAAAATCTTACTTTCATCACCAGAACTATATCTTCCCCATCCCATCTCCCTTCTGAACTTTGGTCATCGCTCTCTGAATTAATAACTGAAGATACAAATTTTAAAATGTTTTCACTATATAAATCAAACTCTGAAATATTAATAAATACATGTGTGCATACAATTCAAAAGTGCTATAAAAACTATTTTAAAAATCCTTAGAGAAAAATATCTGAGTTACACTTTGAAATCATATATTAGCAATTGGCATAAGTGAGTTGCAAGCAAATTACAATCAAAGTGCTCTTCACCTTGTCTGGGTATGTATGGTTACTTCAGCATTCATGACAAGATAATTTTTCATTCTAACTTGAGTGTGGTAGGCAAAATCATCCCTTTTAAAATCATTGTGTAACCAAAGTTGGGTGGCAAGACTCATAGCTCACTGAAACTTAAATACATAGGAGTCTAATTGTTAGTCTAATCCTGTCCGGAGGTTAATTCTTAAAATCGTGGCTATTAAGTTTCATGTGTTATATTTGCTATGGCACTTGGGAACCTTGACCAAGTGTTGAGTGTCTCTGGTACGTCCATTCTAGCTTTAATCGCTGAGCCGTATCACTTGCTGGTAAGTTATATGGAAGACTTCTGTTTTTATGGGTGGTATTTTAAAAATTACTTTATATATTGGTTGCCAGTGAACGTTCAGGCCAAAGTAATGACATTTTATAGTATGTGGCAAATTCTTCGTACTATAAATTCCTGGATATTAATGTACAAAGAATGACAGCACATCTGGGTGAGGGAATTTTGGATACAATTGCCTCATTATTTTCTTTTTTTTAGTCTTTTCTAAGTTTTTTAAATGGACACTTGAATAAAGAAAACAAAACAGTGGATAGAAACTTCATGCTCTTCTTTATTTTTTTAAATTAATTTATTTATTTTCAGAAAAACAGTATTCATTATTTTTTCACCACACCCAGTGCTCCATGCAAGCCGTGCCCTCTATAATACCCACCACCTGGTACCCCAACCTCCCACCACCCCGCCACTTCAAACCCCTCAGATTGTTTTTCAGAGTCCATAGTCTCTCATACCAACATTAATCAATCTGTAAAGTCTTTTTTTAGAGAATTAGTTGATTTTGAAAGTAGACCTAATGTTTCATTTACTATATACATCTAATTCCATAAGCTTTAACCATAAGAAGGAAGGAAAGGTTGGGAGGGAAGGAAAATGTATTTGAGGGTGGGCCCTGGTATATTTACCAGACTTAGTAAAAACCCATTGTACAGAATTCTGACAGAAGCCTCTGTGAAAGCCAGTTGGGGTGTATCTCCTTCCTCCCCTACTTATTACTTAGACCACCCCCATCAAAATATTCCTCCCTACATATTATTTATACTCAGGACATCTTTGAGAAAGATCATGTTAATTTCGAGACAGAAAAATATTGATTTCAATTAAAGACTTTATCCGAAGTCTATTTCAGAGCCAAGAAGAAGTACTAATACTTATGACTCCAGTATCTCTGCTTCTCAATAACTAGCTTTCTAACGCAAGTATTAGTCTTAGCTTACTGCAATAAATAGCTTACATTAATCCTCTTTGCATAATTTTAATTTTCATTATTTTGCAATTTTAACACAATTCTATTCATATATTCTTATCAATATTTACATGTGGATTTATTGCCAGTACATCTCTAGTATTTTTTTTTTCAGTACACAGAGCCATCTCCCACTGAAAGAGAAGATACTTAGCGTCATTCGGAGAATATTCCAGAAGTCTGAGGAAAATATTTGTCCTTATCGAAGGCTAGAAAGGAGTGACTTGTAAAGCATAATAAAATCCACACAACAAATTAAAGATATACATTTTATGTGAATTTCTCTAATAGATTCAGAGAAAAAAAATTCTTTCTAATGAACCTGATGGACTGGCCCATACGGTAATGATAAAGAAGACAAGATGAATTAATATAATGTTTTGGTAGAATCTTGCTAAAGCAGGATATAGGGGATTGTCAAGGATAAAATTGTGTGGCTTCCATGGAAAATCTAACCAGAGGAGGAAAAACACACGGAGGCACCTGAAACAAGTTTCTCCATTGTTCTTCCTTGCCTGCAAATCCCTTTCTAGGTTTTCTGTTCTTGTTTTTACCATAATGGCATATAGCTTCGTACTTCAAATATTCTCCCAGTGAATTATGAACCCCAAATAACTGTGTCATGTGCATAATGCTTGCCTTCTAGAGAACTTAAGCTGGGCTGCATAGTTTATAGCTGATAAACTCGGCGTCCATCTTTCACTGCGATGATGTATTCACCGCACTAAGAACCATTTCCACTGTAAATTCATTCTTGAAATGTTGGACCATAAATGTCATCAGTATCATTACCCAATCTGCTCCCAGAAGCAGTGACTCTGTCAGTCCGCTGCAGGTGCTAGCTTCTGGAAGCAAGGTGCTCCAAATCAACCACATTAAACCATGACTCCTTTCTTAAGGGCAACTCCTTTCAAAGGCCTCTTTACTTCGGGCTGCTTGGCAAAGAGATTAATGGATGCTATTTCTTTCTTTTTTTAAAAAAAATATTTTATTTATTTATTTGACAGAGAGAGATCACAAGTAGGCAGAGAAGCAGGCAGAGAGAGAGAGGAGGAACCAGGCTCCCCGCTGAGCAGAGAGCCGGATGTGGAGCTTGATCCCAGGACCCTGAGATCATGACCTGAGCCGAAGGCAGAGGCTTTAACCCACTGAGCCATCCAGGTGCCCCATGGATGCTATTTCTGATATGCAACTGGCTTGGGGTTTGGTTGTTGGGTTTTTTTTCCCCCTTTTGGAAGGAGGCACCTTTGAGTGCCTCTTAACAAATATATCTCCCAAACGTTGCCCCTTTAGAAGAATGTGCCGGTTCAATCAGAATCCATCCTTGATATGCCTGCATTTAGAATACACAGACCGAAACTATAATCAGTTATCATGTCTGTATTGGATCATCAGTGCACCGGGAACTTCCTCAGGATTGTGTCGAGAGATCCAAGCAGCAGACAACACAGGACTGGGCTTGGGCAGCTTGGGTTCTGGTAGGGCTAGAAACAACCCTGCCATGGCGAGTCAAGGAACAAATAATAAGGGAAACTCATTTCCCGTATCAGTTACTTCATCATACATTTTGCGATGTTAACTGGGGCAAAACATTCTTGCGGAAATCTAAGTAACGTGAAGGTTTAAATCCTTGGCATGAATTTTGCAGAATAGTACATCATTTGGAATATTAAATTGAGTCTACAATTGCTACCCAGAGTGGAAAAGACTTTTAAACATAGTTTTTCTTATTTATCTTTAGATGGTCTCTTCTTTCTACAGTATTCAGATTAAACTCAGTGGACTGTGGATCAGATCTGAAGCTCAGGAAACATCGATCTGGTGAAAAAAAAAAAAAAGAAAAAGAAAAAAACGAAACAAAAAACCTTAGGGCCTGCTGCAGAAAACCTTTCTTTCTTTCATGTGTCTTCTGATTTTGTATTCCAGGAAAGTAAGAAAGAGGTGTTCTGCTCCTTTAGAAGTTGGTAGGAAAATGTTAGAAGCCATTCACCTGAAAGCAAAAGCCTGATTGAATAATCCTAAATTGGTGTTCAATCAATTCAAGTAATGAGTGGCAACCCAGAGCACCCCAGCTCCTGACATGCATTTACGAGCCTGTAGCCAGGACTCGAGGTGCACTGCCTTAGCTGAGTAACAGGTATTACAGAAAGACACTCACTGCACTCGCTCTTTGACATGCATTATTTTACAGATTATGAAATCAAGGTGAAGAAATCTATAACGTACTTGTCAGATTTTTTTTCTGAAAGAACAACAGTATTCACTACCTGGAAAATATAATTGGAAAAATATTTTATGACCCCTTCCATGATGAGCAAGTTATGGAGACTATTGTCAAGGGTTTACAATCACATGTGGAGAAAACAACAACAGCACAAATATTTTCGCCTTTGGGCTTTAACCCAACTGACAGTGCTCTTCAGGCACTAATTACTGAGCTCACTGATTAATGACATTGTAGCAACGGAATGCTCACAAGACTCTTTGATCATTCTATCCATCAAAATATTTATTGAGCTACTTTTAAGAAATTAAATATAAATACTGAGAGTCAACTGGATATGTATGTTGGAATTTAAAAAAAAAACTGAGACAGAAATAAGATTTTGAAATTTTTAATTAGCTGAATATTCACTGAATCCATGAACTATAGGAAAGCATGTGGAATGAAGAGATGGTCCCTGAAGACTGACTATATTTAAGAATCAAGGAGAGGTGGGACACCTGGGTGGCTCAGTCGTTAAGCATCTGCCTTCGGCTCAGGTCATGATCCTAGAGTCCCGGGATCCAGCCCCGCATCAGGCTCCCTGCTCTGTGGGAAGCCTGCTTCTCCCTCTCCCAATCCCTCTGCTTGTGTTCACTCTCTCACTGTGTCTCTCTCTGTCAAATAAGTAAACAAAATCTTAAAAAAAAAAAAAAAGAACCAAGGAGAAGGAGAAGAATGGGTAAAAGACGCAGGAACGTGCTCTCAGAGAAGTGTGCACAAACTACAAAAGTGTTGTAAGGAAGCCCCAGATACGGAATATAATACGTGAGATTGTTTCTTAATGTTTCTTTTTGTGGTAAGGGACAGTATTGGTTGTTCTTGATTTGATGGGAGAGTGAAGATGGGTTTATTTATCACTAAAGGTTGTGTTCTGCATTGCATCTAGATAGATGATATTCAAGAGCTGATCCCTTATAAAAATGGGGGGGGAGGTGGGGACACACAGGACTCTAAGAAAAAGAGTTGGACTTCCGGTTTCAACTCTGACACGTAAAAAACCTTAGAAATCAGCCACCTGTTCTTCAACTAGAAAGAAAATAAACAAACTAAAAACCAATAATTTTTCTTAGACCTAACACAAAATTGAGGTTGCAATGCAAATTGTCCCCCTGAAATCTGGAAGACACAAGAACCCGGGGGGAAAAAAAAAAAAAAAAAAAGGGATGCCTGGGTGGCTCAGTTGGTTAAGCAGCTGCCTTCGGCTCAGGTCATGATCCCAGCGTCCTGAGATCGAGTACCGCATCGGACTCCTTGCTCTGCAGGGAGCCTGCTTCTCCCTCTGCCTCTGCCTGCCATTCTGTCTGCCTGTGCTTGCTCTCTCGCCCTCTCTCTCTGATACATAAATAAATAAAACCTAAAAAAAAAAAAAAAAAAAAGAACCCGGGAAACACAGCCATTATCTGGAGCATAAGGGGCTGGAGTCATAAACTGACAGGAATATTTAGACGATCATTTTGACAAATTGCAGAGGATGAGTGTGGACCAACTTGAGAGTGAGATGCTCTTGGGAGCCTCAGTCTTAGAAGGGTCCCCATGATCTCATGTGTTTTACTTCCAGGAACCCACTAGGTTTTCAGTGTAGAGCCAAGAAAAATCACTGCCTGTTTTAGGCAGGGGATGGGGAAAAAGTTCCCATTTGGAAATACACCCAACACCTTCTCCATTAACAAAGTCCTACCCTGGGTGAAAACAGAAGTGAAGGTCACAGCCCTAGGACATAAGTCAACTAAAAGTTGGGTATTTAATCATAGGCTACAGAATGCTTACATTCTCCTGCTCCTTACCACCACATCAGCAGAGCTCTAGTGCCCAGAGAGTAGATTATAATGGAAAGAGCTGCAAGGCTCAGACTCTATTGAATAAAGGATTCTTAGGGAAACACAAAGACACAGAAAAAGACAAAAATAAGGATACTTGGGAATTTGAGGCTTCTGTTATCTACAGCTACAGGAAACATTAAACACAGCCCCACTCCTAGTCAGGTGAACATAAAACCTCTCACCAAAGTTCTATTCACCTCAGCTCCTGTTACTTGATGCATTATGCCAGGTTCTCCACAAAGTACTACAGTCATGCTGAAAGGCAGAAAGAGACTCAGGGTGAAGACAACCATCAATCATCAGAAAAAAAAAAATCATGTATGACCCAAATTTTGGAATTAGCAGACATGGGATTTAAAATAACTCTGATTAAGAGGTTAAGGGCTGTAATGGAAAAGGTAAACAATATGGAAGAATGGAGGGGCAATGTAAGCAAGGAGATGGAAATTCTGAGAGCCAGACGCTGAACACAAACCCAGGACCCTGGGATCATGACCTGAGCTTTAACCAAATGAACCACGCAGGCATCCCAACTATAGGACAATTTTAAAAGGTGTAACATGCATGCAACTGAGATGGATATATGTTAACTAAATTTAATGTAGTAATCATTTCACAGTAAATGTAAATCAAATCATTATGCTGCACACCTTAAACTCTGCAGTTTTGTTTGTCAATGATGTCTCAATAACGTTCCAAAAATAAAAGAATATCTTTGTGATGTTCAGATATGGTGATGGACATCTTACATAAGACATGCAGCACAAAGCACAGAAAAGATGTTAAATACTTGTCCATTAAAATTTTAAGTTATGTCCACCAAAGAACATAATAAAAAAGTGAAAATATATGCTACAAATAAGGTAGTTAGTTACAACACGTAGCTAACAAAGGATTGTTATAAATTTATATTTTATATATACTACTTAATATTTATACAATATACATATTAAAACTATTCAAATCAATAATGTAAAAAACAAATAATCGCAAGGTGGCCAAAACATATAAGCCAAAACATCATAAAAAAGGAAATCGGAAACTGGAATGTTCAATAAACACATAGAAAGTTGCTCAACTTGATTTATAATCAAGGAAATGCAAATTAAAGCTACAATTGACTCTCATTTTATGCATACTGGATTGGCAAAAATTGAGAAGTCTGATAATCCCAGGTGTTGGTAGGGATGTGGACTAGTGCTGGTGGAGTGTTTATTGGAAAAACCATTTGAAAGAATCATTTAGTATCTTATAACACACTTAAGATTTTATAGTCAGAGGAAGTTCCATTTTTAATTAAGTTTAAATTTTATATGCACTTTTGTTATGCAGAATTATGATAGTGAGCTCAATAAGAGACAATGGGTCGTAAACATAGGAGTGCATATATCCCTTTGAACTAATATTTTGCATTTTGGGGGTAAATAGCCAGTAGTGTGATTACTGAATTATAAAATAGTTCTATTTTTAAATTTTTGAGGAATCTCCATACTACTTTCCACAGCGGCTGTACGAGTTTGCATTCCCACCAACAGTACATGAGTGTTCTTTTTTCTCCACATCCTTACCAAGACCTGATGTTTTTGTGTTGTTGATTTTAGCCATTCTGACAGGTGTGAGGTGATATCTCACTGTAGCTTGATTTGCATTTCCTTGATGATGAGTGATGTTGAGCATCTTTTCATGTGTCGGTTGACCAGATTTGGATGTCTGTCCATCAACAGATGAATGGATAAAGGAGCTGTGGTATACATACAGTGGAATATTATTCAGCCATAGAAAGAATGAAATCTTGCCATTTGCAGTGGCATGGTTAGAGGTGAAGAGTATAATGCTAAGTGAACTAAGTCAGTCAGAGAAAGACAAATACCGTATGATTTCACTCATATGTGCAGTTTAAGAAACAAAACAAACAAAGGGATCATAGAGAGAGACAGATCAAGAAACACTCTTAACTATAGAGAACAAACGGATGGTGACCCGATGGGAGGTGGGTAGGGGGATGGGTGAAATTGGTGATAGGGATTGTTACAATCACCACTGGGTGGTGTATAGAATTATCGAATCGCTATATTGTACACCTGAAACTAATACAACACTGTATGTTCACTATACTGGAATTAAAATTTAAAAAGACGAGTCATAAAAATTATATTACCCTAAGATTATATGAGCAAAAAGGGTAGAAATACAAGCTGGAGAGAAAAACGGATATATTTTAAAGTTGATGAGTTTAAGTAGAATCAAAATATGAAATGGAGTACAAAATATCAGATCGTATTATATGTAGTAAGAATAAGTGTCATTTCGTTAAAAATATTCTTTCAGTTATATACGTGTGTGGGAATGTGTGGGCATGTATGTGCATAGAAAATCACGATGTAAAAACATTTTTGTGAGAATAGCAGCAGAAATCACTCTGACTCAGATAATTCTGATGCGGTAATCCACACATTGAGAACTAATACTCTAGAAGCAGTAAGGATGAAAGAGAAAAGGTTTAAGACTTTGGCTTACCAAACAGATATATTAATGCATTGCACTTGCATGTGTGGGTATGTATAAACTTACTGAAGATCTCAAAATACCTAATAGGGAATCAGACTTGAACTCTTGAGAAAGAGTTAGTAGCAAAGAATGCAGTTTTTAGGATCTTGTAGAGTACAGACAACATTCAGTAGCCAGAAGAGCCTTGAACTTTAAAAATGAATGCCAAGAAAAGAAACAAGTACATGCAAAAATACCACAGTAGTATGAGGTAGGTAGATGAGGAGAGAAAAACCTATTAAAGCAATCAGATCCAGACTGTACAAAACCATCGACACACGGTGGGACTGAGTTTGCGGGAGAATCTGATGCTCCAAACAACTGATGAAAATCTATTCCTTCATGTCTTGGGTTAGGAAGTTGGCATCCCTAGAAGTAGGTCCCACGATGGGGATTTATGGAAAGTCATTTATTAAAGAAGGGCTCCCAGAAAAACCCTGCAACAGAGTGTACGAAGCAGAATAGAGAAGAGGAAGAAACTAAGAAAAGATGGGATTTCAGACAGAGCTCCAGCATCAGCCCGATCGCTGAAACATGAATTCTATCTCAGGATTTGTCCTTACTGGAGGTGCAGGAATTGGGTTTTCATGTCTGAGAATCAAATCAGTTATTGGCTAAGGGCTCTGCCGGTAATGTCCTAGGAAATTCCTATCTCTACACTTGGCAGAGTGGCTCTAGCCAAGGTCAGTATTGGCGGAGAAACAAGGATGGAACCTGGAGATGGGCACAGACAAGATAGAAGGGATCTGAGGGGACCTGAACAGGGCAAGCATAGTGTCTACTGCTCTTTAAAACAGTTTTCTCTTAGTAGGATACAATGCTATAGAAAGAACCAGTTGGAATCTACCAGAAGGGTAAAGTGGGCCATAGACAGGAAGGTCGCCAGAGTCTCCTAGGACATTTAAAAATAAAATCAATCCCCTTTCCAATAAAATAATTTTTTAAAATAGGAGAGCTGGAACTGAGGCTAGAGTGCTCAGAAATATATTCTAGTTTTCTTCATTTTCTTCAATGGTATAGAAATAAAATAACTTTGGCACACTAGCATATTATACAAATATGATTTCATTAATGTGGGCTTTATAAGCTCTGAGAAGGTTTGATATAATTCAGAGGGCAAGGGGAGGCTATGAGGAGAATATATTTCTTTTTTTTTTTAAGGTTTTATTTATTTATTTGACAGAGACCACAAGTAGGCAGAGAGGCAGGCGGGGGTGGGGGAAGCAGGCTCCCTGCTGAGCAGAGATCCTGATGTGGGGCTCGATCCCAGGACCTTGGGATCATGACCTGAGCTGAAGGCAGAGGCTTTAACCCACTGAGCCACCCAGGTGCCCAGAGAATATATTTCTTGAGTTGAGCCTGAGCCCTTGCTATGATGATTCTGCCAGTTTGCTGACTGTATCTCTAGTACTAGAAAAGAAGACACTCAGGATAAGTGTGTAAGTGCAAATGTGGGATTTGTCTTCAGGGTTATGAGGTAAAATTGGCAAATAAAAATTGTATTATATTTAAAGTAGACAACTTGATGTTTCAATATATGTGAACTTTGTGAAGTGATCACCTCAATCCAGCTAATAAACATATCCATTAATCTATTACTTCACATAGCTTTCTTTTTCCCTCTCTCTTTCTATTCCTCCCTTCCTTCCTTCCTTCTTTCCTTCTTTTTCTCCTCCTTCTCCTTCTTTTGTGTGGTGAAAATCTACTTCTTAGATTTCAAGTATACAAATGTTCCTTGACTGCTGTCAGCACCAAGTGAGGGAAAGACAAGTCCGGAATTTAAGGCTTTATAAGAATGAAGATATAAAAATGAAATACCAGTAGGAGTTGTGATTCAGTGTACATGTGATTAATAGTGCATTTTAGAGTTAAGTTGCAGATTGAAATGTTTAAAAGATCACCTTCTTTGGAATGACCAATGATAATTTTAAACTGATCAAAGTTGGCCCTTCCAATAATATATGAACTAGAAATTCTTTGGTTCAAAGAATAGAAAACCCAACATATGATGGATAAATAAATAAGATAGCATGGTGGTTAAAGCATAATTTCTGGATACAGATTTTATAGATTCAAATGTTAAGTAGTAAACTTAAGCAAGTTAATTAATTTCTTTGTGTGTCAGTTTCCTCATCTAAAAATGGGGGGTGGGGCACCTGGGTGGCTCAGTGGGTTAAAACCTCTGCCTTCAGCTCAGGTCATGATCTCAGGGTCCTGGGATGGAGCCCTACATCAGGCTCTCTGCTCAGCAGGGAGCCTGCTTCCTCCTCTCTCTCTCCCTGCCTCTCTGTCTACTTGTGATCTCTGTCTGTCAAATAAATAAATAAAATCTTGAAAAAAAAATAGAAAAAGAAAAATGGGGGAATAATGATAGGATCTACTTTATATTTAGTTCTAAGAATTAAACTTAACATACGCAAAGTATCTGAAATATACATGTTCACAAAAGGGTACCTGAAATGTAGTAACTAATATTTAAGTAAATAAATTTTCTTTTGAGGTTACAGAAATGAGACATAAAGATGGTTTTATTGTCATGAATTTTTTATTAATCCTTAGAGTAAGTTACCAGAGGAAATAGATATTTTGTTTATTTCCCAACAGCCTAGGTGTTATTTATAGGAGAGGGATAATTAATTCTGTGTCTATTCATTTTTCATGGACGTGGAACACTACCTGCTTTTCTTTACGTTTTTGCACCATGTTTTACACAAAATTTAAATTTCTTTTCATATATGCACATGTAGGTATCCCTTATGCTTTTAAAAATCAGTATAGTGTCCCATTATATGCCATCATTTATTTTACACTTTCAATACTGATGAACATTTGGCTTGTTTACAAACAACACTGCAGTGAATATGTTTATAGATCTTTGGATATTTATATGAATATTTTTGGAAGGCAAAATTTAGAGATAAGCATTTGATGTAGACTTACCCTGTGTAAGCCATTATAGCAAAGATTAAGAAAGATTCAGGAAGATGAGAAAAATAGTGGAGAATGTTAAAACTAGACATTTACATATATCTTACATGATTTTGAACACTCTGTAGTTAAATCTAACTAAAATGTGTATTAAAAACTGGAACTGAATGTCTTAAATTCCATTTGACTCATGCCATACAAGAAATGTACTGTCAACAAGCTCAGTTTGTGCTTAAAAAGTTTTTTTTTAATCAGTTTTTTAGAGCCAAGCTTTTCTATGAGCAGACAAGCAAGAATCAGTAGATGTACAATGAAAGAAGCAAAATAATTAGAAAATAGAAATTTAGAGGAAAGAGGGACTATGCAGAGAGAAGAAAACCTCCAAAATCCTGTAAAAAATATTCCTAGAGAGATTCATTTAACAAATATTTGAGCATTTACTGTGTGCCAAGCACCAAGTACTCAGTTGTTTGTAGAACAGACCAAAAATTTAGCCCTTGTGATTCTTAGAAATTATTGTATCAAGAAACAAGAAGAGGGGCACCTGGGAGGCTCAGTCATTTAAGCATCTTCCTTCAGCTCAGGTCATGATCCTGGAGTGTCTGGATCAGGATCGAGTGCCATATTGGGCTCCCTGTTCAGCGGGGAGTCTACTTCTTCCTCTCCCTCTGTCTCTCCCCCTGCTCTTTCTCTCTCTTTTGCTCACTCTTTCTCTATCAAATAAATAAAATCTTTCCAAAAAAATAAAGAAACAAGAAAGGATCCTACAGAAAAGGAATATTCAGAGAACAAAAAAGAACTCATGGAAAATAAAAGTATAACAATAAAATATTCAGGAGTAGGACTGAAGAATAAAGTCAAAGAGGCCTCTCAGAAAGTAGAGAAAAAAGAGCAAAGAGCAAAGAAAGGACTGGACGTCTTATTGGACTATGCCAAGTGACTTAACACCCAAATAATAGAAGTTCTAAAAGAAAGCAAAGAAAGGAATAATTCAAAAAATTCCCCAGAAAGTAAGAAATGGATTTATTAGATTGAGTGAATCTTTTGAATGTTCGACACACTGCATGAATATTGACCCAAACCAAATGATGTCAGTATGCAATTTCAGAAGATGAGGACAAAAAGAAGATTCTAAAAACCTTGCAGAGACAAGACCATAGATTTTACACACATGATCAAGATCCGAAAGCAATAAACATCTCAAAACAATACACAAAGACAGAAGACAGCAAAACAATGACTTCATAACCCTGTGTGAAAATGAGTTTCCATCTAGACATTTTTCAATTAAGTGTGGAGATAGAATAAGGATAGTTTTAATAGAGACACGTAGTTTCAAAAATTTACTATCTTTCAGAAAGTTACTAGAGGATATATTTCACTAGTAGCAGGGAGTTTACAAAGGAATAAGTGAGGCATAAGATCCATCAATAAACTAATGACACATTTTGAGGCGGCAGCTGTTTGGCTGACCAATCAGATTGGAGCAAGATAGAATTTTCCACAGGAAACATATTCAGAAATTGAAGAATATCTCCTGTTTTTAAGTGAACAGAGAAGAGATTAACGGCCCAGTGAGAGAGAATTTGGGGGTGGATTAATATAAATATACAAAAAATTCACACAACAGACAAAAAAACAAAATATTAATTCTATAAAAAAACAAAAAGTTGTGGATGAGGGAAAAAATAATCCATATACTGCGAGGCCCATCTGTGAGTAGGATTTATAGAACTCAAATACCCTTACTCCATTACAGTTGGAGTAATCTGGAATACAGACAGTGTCCTAGACTGACCAGTGGATGTTCAGATGTTTGAAGTCAATTCTCAACTGACTTTGACCATAGAATTTCAAGTTTATGAGTTGGTCAGATGGACTGAAAAATATATGGCTACAGTATTTCGCTGCATCTCAGCAAGGGGCTGACCATGCTGCTTGCTTTGACACATAAAATGTGGTATAAGTGATATTGTACAGGTTTTTGAACCTAGAACTCAAAAAGTCTTGCAGCTGTCACCTTCACCCCATTGGAACCTTGAGACTGCCATGCTATGAAGAAGCTCAACCAAGCCTCTTTGAGAAGAGTACATTGAGAGAGAAACCCTGCCAACCCATCTACCCCAGCTGAGCCCAACCCCAACCAAAACACCAAATGAACATGGCAGCCCCATGAGAAAGCTCAAGTGTGATCAGAAGAGCCATCCAACCAACCCCCGGAGTTATGAAAAACAATAAACTGCTGTTGTTTCACACTATTAAATGTTCTGCCATATTTCTGAGCAACAACAGATAATCAAAACAGTTTATATTATTTATTTGCTACTTCTGCTAAAACTACTTCTGTTTTTTTTTTTTAAAGATTTTATTTATTTATTTGAGAGAGAGAGACAGTGAGAGAGAGCATGAGCGAGGAGAAGGTCAGAGAGCGAAGCAGACTCCCCATGGAGCTGGGAGCCCGATGTGGGACTCGATCCCGGGACTCCAGGATCACACCCTGAGCCGAAGGCAGTCGTCCAACCAACTGAGCCACCCCGGCGTCCCAAACTACTTCTGTTTCTGGCCCAATATTATCAACCTTACCATAAATGCTTCTAACTGTTGCTTTTTCTAAGACACTAAGTATTACCATGATTCAAATTTGTTGTTACATTTGCTTGCTTTCGTATCTCTTTCTGACCTAAATTCAGTACCGATGATGTGATTGTGCTTCTTTGTACATACGATCTCCCCTCTGTCTTCATTTCTGGACATTACGCCATTCATCACTTGACTTTGCGATCCTCCAACTGGGACACTTGCCTCATGACTCTTAGTCTTGAAGACACGGTTCCCTCTCTCTGGAAGAATTTCCCTTCCTAATCAGCCCGTCAGATGCTTTACGTAGACATACTGTAATACTGTTATTGCCCTGCAAAGTTTAAAATCCACGCTGTGAGATCTCCTGTGACCAGGTCTTACTCAGCAGACTCAAAACTCCTTCACTTCATCTTCCAGCAGAGTCTGTGTTCTGATGCCATGGTTCCACACTTACTGGAAAACCTCCACTGTCTCCCGAACACAAGCACAGTGGCTGCTCTCACTGTTTTCTTGTTGTCCTAGTTTTGAGGCTTGTGAAACCGTGTGCTTGGGAAGGTTTTCACCTGCTCTCCACGTTTGTTCAGCCACAAAATCACCTTCGGCACATTCCTGAGCTGACACTGCTGTTGACATATTGAGGCTCGTGTCCCAGGGTGCATGCAGTAAAGACCAGTCAATACCTCTGCCACGTGCTCCACAAGACATTGTCTTCCTAAAACTTGGGAAAGTTCTAGATCAATCTTGTGCAGATTTGTTACAGAGCTGTTATAGTTTTTCTTTATGACCTTTTGGTATTCCCTTGTTGCTTTTAGAGACATTCAGTTAGATTCAACCGTTTTTCTGATTCTTGCATTTCTCCCTTTCCTAGGTAGGTAGAATTGGTGTTATTTGCTGGGTTTGAATGTCTTATTCTTTCCTTTCTCTCCTTTGTTTTTTGGCTCAGACTTCATTTTTCTTACATAGTCATCTAGATTTTGTCTTATTGGCATCTGCCATAGAAATATGTAATTTATGGGACTACTTAAAAGTCTCCAGTATTCAAACAAATTGTGTCTCTCTTTATTCCTTACAAGTCAGATCATCTCACCCAGGAGATATTCTTCTTCAGGCAAAATTCAGGTCAGGCATGGACTCTAGTATGGTTCTGCCCAGTTTTCAGTAGGATGTCTCATCTTGTCTGTGCTTCCTTTGGATTTGAAATGTCCAGAGTTCCTGGCACATATTCCTTCAAAACACAGGCAGTACTTGCTAGCCGGCTGACAATTACTGTCACCGTGAACAGTCATTCACCAGATCATTTTTGAGTTTCTATAGCAATCTTACAGTTTTGGTTTTTGTTTTGTTTTTTTTTTTTCCAATAGGTACAAATTTTCTATATTGAAGCTGTCTGCTGTAACTGTCCTAGTCTTCAAGGGGGCTTTCCAAGTGTGCTGACTTTGACCCTGCAACCGCTTTAATTGAACTATGAGACTCAAGGTCAGTAATTTCTCAAGTCCTGTTCTTTGAAAGGCAGTCATTTTAACCTACTCTTTAAGATCTGGCCTCCCTTCTTCTATTAGAAGTTATTGTTGGACCCTAGTTACCCTTTGTGAATGACTGAAATGATTCCTCTATATATTTTCTCTAAACGAAATGAGATCTGAAAACTTCCTTTTCTGGTTTTTTTTTTAAGACTTTAAAAAAATATGTGTATTTATTTATGGGGGGATGGAGGGACAGAGAGAGAGAGAGAGAGAATCCTGAAGCAGGACCTTCGCTGAGCTCAGAGCCTGATTCAGAGCTCGGATCTCGCAACCTTGAGATTATGACCTGAGCTGAAATCAAGAGTCAGATTCACTGCACCAACCAGGTGATCCCCCCTTTTCTTTTTTTGTAACTGGTTCTTATAGTCTTGAAGATCTAATGTCATTCTCCCCTTCATATCTCTCTAGAATATCATCTATGGTCTTAATGTTAAAGAATATTTTCTGGGGGGCCTGGGGGGCTCAGTGGATTAAGCCACTGCCTTCAGCTCAGGTCATGATCTCAGGGTCCTGGGATCGAGTCCCGCATCGGGAATCTCTGCTCAGCAGGGAGCCTGCTTCCCTCTCTCTCTCTCTCTGCCTGCCTCTCTGTCTACTGTGATCTCTCTCTGTCATATAAATAAATAAATAAAATCTTTTAAAAAATAAAAAATAATTAAAAAATGAAAATAAAACAAATAAAGAATTCTTTCTCTTCCTCAAGTTTAATTTTTTGCCTTCCTTGCTTTATTTTTAGTCTTCTCTTGCTTCTTTCTGAGTATATGTCTGAAGCCTAATTATTTTAAACCAATTCTTGGGCACTGCAATTCCAGGAAACATGTGGCTGCAGGCATAGACTTTTACTTTGCAAAAAATTCAGTGAACACTTTCTCCGTCTCCAACAAAGAAGAAAGGATATCGTCTTTATGGGGAGGAATGACATAATTTTACTTATTTTTTCATGATTACTAAAATTGGCCACATTAATATGAATAAAATCACACTTAGGGCCTCTCCAATGTGGAGGTCAAAATGGTTAGAACTCATGTAATGAACAAAACCACAGCCTTCGAGAGCCACTGAGTGACAGCCATGGAGGGTACACATGTGCAAGCATGTGGACAAGGACCATGAATCAAAGATGTTAGCTCTTCCTTTGCCAAGAATGCAGTTGAAGACAACACAAAGGAGGGGATTTCAGGCAGCTGATGCAGCACCGTCTGTTCAGGCCTGGCACCAATGATTTAAAGTCTGAAATTCATTACTGGGGCCCACTTGGAACCCGGCGGCATGTGCTGTGCGAAGTCCTCCCTGAAAGCCTGACTGAAAAGCAGCACAAATGGCCAACATTTCTCTCCCTATTAATGTTCAAAAGGAACGAATCCACTTTCTGTCTCTATTGCCGTCCAAGTCAAAATAGAGCTTATGGTCAAGCTACGGCTGCTTGCCTTCTAGAGCCCACGCAGCAGACATCTGCCAAGGCCATTATGGCCCATTTTGCTAAGATACAGTCAGTTGCCTGAGGATAAAGCCACCTTACACTGTGATGACCTGTCAAGGTCAAAAGAACCATGTAGTCTGCACACAAAAAATGCCAAGTCTTAAAGCCACTCGCCTAAATCATGTCAGTTTAAAGTCAACTCCACAACCTTAAAAGTATGTCAAATAGCACAGTTTTGACCATCAACTAAGTTTAAAAAAAAAAAAAAAAAAAAAAAGGTGGTTTAGTAAATCACCACCCAAATCTTAAGTTCTGGTTATATGACCAGAAGACTAAGAGCAGAACACGATACGTTCGCTAACAGCCACAGATCCCAAAAGGTAGTCCAGAGATGCCAGACCAAGCATGCTTGGTTCCTCTCCTCTGCATCTCTAAAAAGCTAAGTCATTCCTCCCTCCCAAGAGGCCTAGAATTTTATTTGAGGGCAATCATACTACATCATTAGTTCTGTACTGGGAGCCATCTTGCCCCAGTGGCAATGGCTGGAGAAATTTTTGGCTGTCAAATCAGAGCGGTTTTGCTGGCATCTGGAGGACAAGAGCCAGAGATGCTGCTAAACATAGTACAATGCACAAGAAAGCTCCCACGACAGAACCTTACCGGGCTCAAGGGGACAGTGGTACAAGGCTGAGAACAACCGCTCCTTACAGAAGTACAAATGTTGGGAAATAATACTTCTTCTTCACACTCAGATTCACGGCCTCCCTAAAATTCCACATGAGGGAGGTGGACAGGACATTCCCCAGGACAGCAGAGTGCAGGTAGAAGGGGGGAAGATACTAGAGATGAAAATGATAAACATCCTTTTCCAAATGATGTGCGTGTATTTGGAATTGTTAACTATCTATAGAGCAGTATTTTAGGGGACTTTATTGCAATGTTGTCTTTTTTATTTATAGTTAAATGTTTCTACAATGGTTAATTAATATTTCTTTGTGCTACATTTTAAGAAGGATATCACTTCCTTTAATTGAGACATCCGGCCTGAGGCCAAGTCAGGGGAAAAAGAAGATATCCTATGACATGATTCTGCACTTCCTAGAAACACCAGGGGGCCTGCGTCCCCTAGTTGCAATATTGCAAAGAAGTAGTGTTCAGATTCTGACAGTCCTGCTGGGAATAGAGAAGAACTTATTACAATTATTATTATTTATCTTTCAAGTGGCAACAGAACTCTCACTGCTCTGCAGAATATAAAGGAACAGATGACTTGGCAAATTCTTCATCACAAGTTCCCTGACGCCTGCATTCTCCTCTTTTGTGTTGCATAACGGGGGAAGACAGAGTTGCTTGACTCTTACCGTATTATTAACTCTAAATCACGTCTGAAAGGATCCCTGTGAGGAGGATTTAGATAATGACACATCAAAGAAAAAAAACACAGTCTAAAAATATTTGGCTTTAAATCTCATTCACAAGGTGCCAAGTATTATTTTCCTTGACATGCTCTCTCGCTTTTGCAAAATCGTAATCACAATAATTTCCCAATCAGATTCCATGGGGAACAGGGTGGGGATTTCGGGACCCAGCTGGCAAATTTATAGAAACTGATGAAAGTCCAGTTCAGAGAACTCTCGAGTCATAAAATTCTAGAGTGAAAAGACAGTTGTGATCATCCGAATGAACTTCCCTGTTTTGAGAAACACGGAAACTGAGGGTCAAAAATGGAGGTATGCCTTGCTGAAGGTCACATAACATGTCAAGAGAAAAGCGAGATGTTCTAACTCCAGGACCAGTCCTGTCTCCACTCTGTGACACTTTCTCATCTACTGCTTTATCCTTCCATTGAATATTCATTGAACATCCATTATATGCCTTCTTCTGCATTCATTCAACAATGAAGCACAGATATCTTACGGAGCTAACAGTTGCGGAGGAGGTAGGACTTGTGTATCGGTGATTATAACAACAGACGGTAGGTGATACACGCCCTAAAAGAGATCCAGGCACTAAAATTGAAATCCGGAGAAATGAAATTCAAACTTCGCTAGAAACAGACAGTTGACATAAACAAGTGAAAGACGCTGTGTGCGATTGAAGGGATTCGTGACGATTGGGGCAAACAGGGACTCCAGAACAGTGAGACGTCAGCTCTAGCTAATTATCACCAAAAAGGAATGCAGGCCCATTTTTTTTCCCCCCAAGAGACACTAAGCATCTCAATTTTTATGTAAAATGGTCATGTTTGTAAATTATGTGGATGAAATAAAATTGTTTTCTAATCACGAATTTTGTACGTGCCTCGTGAGGAAGGGAAGACTGATCTGGAGAAGAGAGAAGAGGGATAGACCCATCAGAAAGGAGCTGACAGGTTTGGGGACGAGATGGCCAGTAGACCGATGCCAAATACGATGCAGGTTGGCAGCTGACCTCCTCCAGCAATCTCTCTCCTTAGGATCCTGTTGTGTTCCAGATTGATTACTTTGGTTTCGTTTTAAAGTAAGGTAATTCTTTTTTTTTTTTTTTAAAGATTCTATTTATTTATTTGACAGAGAGAGAAATCACAAGTAGGCAGAGCATCAGACAGCAGTGGGGGGAGGGTGTAGTCGGGGAGGAAGCAAGCTCCCTGCTGAGCAGGGAGCCAGTTGCGGGGCTTGATCCCAGGACCCTGAGATCATGACCTGAGCCAAAGGCAGAGGCTTAACCCACTGAGCCACCCAGGGGCCCTTAAAGTCAGGTAATTCTTGAACAAGCTATTTTGTATGTGTTTTCATTACCTCAATAATAACTGGCACATTTTCTGACTTTAACAGCCTTCACAGTTACCCTGGGTCCTACCATTTGCCTTTTTCTTACAGATTGAGATGTGAGACATCTCTGCCGCTCTTGCGCTACCTCCTTGAACCTTAGGTGGGCAGTGAATCTCTTCTGTGACAAGTCCATATTGAAATTGCAGAACAGATGGGAGTTGGTTAGAAATCATAAAGAACAGAGAGAAGCCAGCCATGAATCATGATTGCCAAGAAATCCTCCAAAGTTATTCTATATTAAGTAGCATGGAATATACTGGAAAACTCAGAATACTGAAAGAATAATGGAGCTCATTGTTTTGCCTTTTTGCCAAAGAGTCGTAAAAGCTTTTTGATAGATTTTAAGCACCTGCTTTGTATCTCCTGAGACAGAGTGCAGGATGATTTCCTTTCAGACCTGGAATGGTGAGGGTACCGGGTGGGGGAACAGTTGGTACCAGGTCTTTCTACATCCGCAACAGGAGGAGATGCACCACTGAATTGAGAAGCTTTGTGCAGTCAGGGGACTGCATAGGAGACCGGGATTCTGTCCTTTAATGTACTTAAAAAATACAACACGTGAAGGCACGAATGCTATTTCAGCCATACACTGGTTTAACAGGAGAGGGAAATTGCATAACCCTTAAATCAGATCAAGGAAAGCACGAAGTAATTCATTATGGGTGATTTTCTCATTTCCATAATTGTTCTGTTCGGCGATGCAGAAACCATGCAACCACTGGGATAAAACATTTACTGAGTATTTACTATGTGCACGGCATCTCCTTGCTATTTGTCAGATGAACAGCATAGTTCTTGACATATACTATGTTCAACTTTGACTCGGAAAAGCCATTTCTTCTTTCTAAACTGCAATTCCCTTCTATTCATTATTCAGATTTCAGCTTAAAGAATCTCCTATGGGGAAACCTTCATGGCCCAGCAATGCTGGGTTAAGAACTCTTCCCTGTGCTCCCTCCTAAATGCCGGTGCATGGCTCTGTCTTGGCACTGACTTCCTGTCTCTTCGCCCAGACTGTAACAGTAGGTAGAGTTTTATCCGACCTATAGCCTCCGTGTCTCTCGTGGTGCTTAGTGTACTGCACACACGCAGTGAATGTTTGTGGTATGAATGAAGAAATGAATCATTGGATAGATGAATGGATGGATGGATGAAATATGTCAGGAATATAGAGGGAGTGACTTCCTTCACCTCAAGGAATCAGCAAGGACTTTATAGAGAAGATAGAAATATTTGTTGGAACTTTTTTTTTAAGATTTTATTTATTCATTTGAGAGAGAGCTCACTCATGAGGGGAGAGGCAGAGGAAAAGGGAGAAGCAGACTCCCCACTGAGCAGAGAGCCCAGTGTGGGGCTTGATCCCAGGACCTGGAGATCATGACCTGAGCCCAAAGTAGATGCTTAACTATCAAGGCCACCCAGATGCCCCTTGCTGGGACTTTAAACATTATTTAATTCACTTAGTAAAGATTTCCTGAGGGTTCGCTCAGTGCCATATGCAGGAAGGAAGGAAGGAGAGAGAGGGTAAGAACACATTAGGTGGTAATGAGTGCTATAGGAAAATAAAACAATATTATATGAAAGGGTGTGAATAAGGGCAAAAATGAGTAAAGCTTTTACACAGCAAAACTCAACCAAAAGTCTATAATTTTCTTAACTGATTCTGCTCAATTCTTAAGCTTCCTGCTTACGGAAGGTGTCAAAGCTGTGTTCTGAAGGATGATTTTTTTAGCTGGGCAGAGCTTTTGGTCCTTTGCTGTTTTTTTCTTGTTTCCACTCTGAACTTCTTGCATTTTTCTACTACATTCTCAACAAGACTCCTTCTTTCTGCTTAATTAAGCCTACAATCGAACTCTAAACCTCTTGGAAAACCACCTGTATCCTTTTTGCCTCCATAATGAAATGATCCAAGGAAAATGAAAGGAAATAAAGAAGAAGGTGCTGTGCTTTGTTTAGGCTTAGAATGAAAAGAATGGATTGCAGGAGTGGGTGCTCACAGCAGGCACTGTGACAACGCTCTTCCTCCCAGATGGGAGAGTCAACACTGGGAAACTGTCCTGTCTTTGGGCTTTTGGCATGGATACGTCATAAATCTTTGGCAGCATGAGATGCACGGCAGTCCAAAATTCTCAGCAGAACTATGTAACTAATAATCAAGGAATTTAGATACTGGTCAACCCAAAATATATATTACAATTTAAAAATAACCAGTGGAGGGGAGCCTGGGTGGCTCAGTGGGTTAAGCCTTTGCCTTCAGCTTGGGTCTTGATCTCAAGGTCCAGGGATCGAGCCCCACATCAGGCTCTCTGCTCAGCGGGGAGCCTGCTTCCCCCCTGTCTCTCTGCCTACTTGTGATCTCTGTCAGTCAAATAAAGTCTTTAAAAAAATAAAAAATAAAAAAATAAGAATAAGCAGTGGGAGCATTGAGGTGTCAACAGAGTTGTCAAAATTCTCTCTTTGATTGGAAGTGAGCATATTCAGGGTAGGCCTCTCATGACTCATGCCCATAGTCCCTGTGGCTGTGTTCCATAAAAATCCCCAAATTCAATGTAAGAACCATGGATGCTCAACGAGTCAAATTCTACTCACGCTTATTGTGTGTTGAGCTGTGTTCTTCCAACGGTAATGCATCGGTGTTAGACACGCAGACTGACAATAGGTCACTTTTGTTGTCTGAAACATCCAGAGCATGAATGATAATATCCACTATTCTAGCTTCTGCATCACGCAGGCAAAAAAAAAATCCAATTTGGTGGTAGATTTAAGATATCAGTATTACATACAGCTATCCCCGCTTTTGTGTTACAACCACTTTACTCTATTAGTAACTGTTTTCACTAACCAAAGGGCCTCAGAAAAGAAACTTCACTTCTATGAAAAAGGTGAAAAACAAAAACTAGTGTTCATGTTTGTTTTTCTGTGAGCCATTATGGGCGCAGCATGTGTCCGAGCTCCTTCTCTGGGACCTACTCTCCTGCATCACAGCGTCTGTGCTTTGTCTTCGTTCATTTTGTCCATCCATGGGCAATGTGTCCTAAAGTACCAGAAGAGCCTAAGGAAGGTTAAGTTTGGAGTCTGGGAATGCTTCAAATTTTTCTTATATAAATTAATAGTAATTTTCTCTTCACTTTATGCAATAGCGCCTTATGAAAGGTTTCGTAGGAACGCTCTATTTTTGGATAACAAGAGGAAACCCGTAGCCTGCTGCTTCCAACTTGGACCTTTCAAGGGAATGAATAAGCACTTTAAGAAAGCTGCCCTGTTCCACTACAGCCATATATATATATATATATATATATATATATATATATATATCACAGGAGCAGGAGGGGCAAAGGGAGAGAGAATCTCAAGCAGACTCCCGCATGGAGCCCACCACATGCGATCATGACCTGAACTGAAACCAAGAGCCAATGGCATCATGCAGGTGCCCCAACAGGTGCTTTCTATGTATTGGTTCACTCAGCAAGTATTAACGAAGACCTACTCTGTAATGTGACATTATGCTAGTTGCTGGGATGCAGTGGAGTTTATTTTTTGCTTAGGAATATATTCATTAAATAATTATACAGATGAAAATCAAAATACAAATGATACAATGGGCTGCAAAGGCAAGACCTAGGGTGCTGTAGAAACAAGTGACGGGGACCTAGACCTAGACCCAGTCTGGAGAGTCAGGAAAGTCTGCTCTGAGGAAGAAGTAAATGATGGGAGATCTACAAGAGTTAATTGGGTGAGTAGAGGGTAGCTGGGAATGGGATTGGGGAAGAGCGCTCCCAAAGAGAGAAAACCACATACAAAATCCCTGCACTGAACAGAGGTTCAATCGAAAGAGCCAGTGTGGATAAAAGTGATTGCTCTGAGATCAGACTGGGCGGTGGGTTGAGGCTAGACCTTGTAGGGTCCAACTGGCCACTTTAGATAATTTAGTCTTTAGTCTTAGAACAATAGGAATCTTTTAAAGCATTTGAAGCAGAATCATGGTCAGGCATACAAATAAATTTTTTGTTAAGTATGCCTTATCCTGCATTTTAATAAAAATGAATAAAATATTTTTTTTTCTGTGCCATAATGGTGGTAAACATGCTCTTGTCAAGAGTTGCTCAAGTTGTGAACATGTTTTCTTCCTTTCAGATCAGTGGAGAGCATCTCACTCAAAGGAGATAAAGACCTGATGTACCTCAAAGATGAGCCTGGGTGGTGGCCCAGTGGGTTAAGCCTCTGTCTTTGGCTCAGGTCATGATCTCAGCGTCCTGGGATCAAGTCCTGCATGGGTTCTTTGTTCCGCAGGGGGCCTGCTTCCCTCCCCGCTTTCTGCCTGCTTCTCTGTCTACTTGTGATCTCTCTGTCAAATAGATAAATAAAATCTTTAAAAAAAAAATTTTAAAAATTTTTTGAAAAAAAATTTTTAAAAGTTCTAAAACGCATTTATAAGGAACAACGTATACAAAAATGTTATATAATCAATGCTGGCATGGCTTAGGTAACTTTGGGTCTAACCAATCGGAATAAGGCTGATAACCATTGCAAACCAATGGAATGTGAGACACTTCCAGAGCTCTGGATTTCCCCAATTAGCATACAGCCTGCTGGGCAGACCATGAGCCATACTGACCCTTGTGTCCTAGAGAGTGTGCAGAGCTGGCTGCAAATTGCTACATGCAGACGATTATGTATCCCCTACCCTTGGCAAAGACATCTGCAGGTGAGACCCTGAGATAAACCTGTTGGCGGGGAGCAAAGGCTTAGCTGGTGAGAAAGATGCCCCCTTCCAGCCCCACCCCATCTTGCTTACTTGCAGATGTCTCTTAGCTTCTAAAGGAAATAAAAATGTAAAAGCTTCTTAAGCTAAGTGGTGTTGATGTACAATTTTTCTTGGTATCAAAAACCCCAAATGCGGGGCCCCTAGGTGGCTCAGTCGTTGGGCAACTGCCTTCGCCTTAGGTCATTGATCCCAGGGTCTGGGATAAAGCTCGCACAGGGTTCTCTGCTCCTGGGGAAGCCCGCTTCTCCATCTTCCACTCCCTACAGTGATCCCTTTCTTGCTGTGTCTCTCTCTGTCACATAAATAAATAAATAAAATTAAATAAATGTTTTTTTTTAATTAAAAAAGAAGAAAGAAAGAAAGAAAAAGAAAACCCAAAATGTCAAGCCTGAGTCCTTGCTTTGACCTTAGCTGTATTTCCATAGACTGAAACAGGCATGCCTTTTGAAAATCTTTATTTTTTTTTATTTTTATTTTTTTTTTTAACACCAGATGGAGAACTGCCCCTCTGGACACATTTTAGCTTTGTTTGCTTTGTTTTATTTTGTTTTCTTTCATCTTCCTGATCTACAAATGTTAGTGAGTCTGGGGTATCTAGGGTACCTTAGTGAATTCCTTCCGCCTCGCGGCTTTAAATACACTGGTCAAATGTTGAAGACTCTCAAATTTATAACTCTAGCCAAGATTTTTCCCTCTGAACTATAAACTCATAAATCTAGCTGTCTGATCAACCACTCTGCTTAGATGTTTAATAAGCATCTCAAACTGCACATGGGAAAAATGTAATTTTTTTTATCTTCCCCCCTCAGTAAGGACAATTCATTATTTCAGTTGCTCAAGCCAGAAACCTTTGACTCTTTTTATTTCATAAGTTATTATGATTTATTTAAACATTCTGGCTCTACATTCTAAATATATCAAAAGCCAAATAGCTTCTTATCACTTAACTAGTCTCCCCCACTTCTGCCTTGCCCCTCTCAGTCGGTTCTCAACACAGTAGGCAGATCCTGATGAAACATACACCGGACCGTGTTATTCCTCACTCAAATATTTCAGTGCTTTCTCATCTAATTTAGCACAAAAGCTGAATTCCTTAAAGTGAGCTACAAAACTGTGGAAAAGGAGCTTCCACACCGCTTCTCGAATCCCACTCTACTATTCCTCCCTGGTTCTGGTTCACTCTGCTCTAGCCCATTGGCATCTTTGTTGTTTCTTGAACACATTAGTTCACTCTCACCTCAGGACTTGGATTTGCCCTTTCTTTTTCTTTTTCTTTTCTTAAGATTTTATTTATTTATTTATTTATTTATTTGACAGAGAGAGAGGCAGGCAGGGGTTGGGGGAGGGAAGCAGGCTCCCCACCAAGCAGAGAGCCCAATGTGGGGCTCTATCTAAGGCCTCCGAGATCATGACCTGAGCTGAAGGCACAGGCTTTACCCACTGAGCCGCCCAGGCGCCCCAGGATTTGCCCTTTCGGGACCTGGAATACTCTTCTCCCAATACCCACATGGCTCCTACCTTCACTTCTTCTAGGTCTTCATTCACATATCACCTTCTCAGAACCCAAAACTGTTTTCTTGACTGTCCCCTATCCTTGCATACTTCTTACACCTCCTATAGATTTTATCATCCAACATAATCTATATTTTACTTATTTATTTATTATCAGTTTCTACCAACAGAATACCAATTCCTGAGGGGCATGGATTTTTGTCTTTTTTATATGCTCTTATTTTCTCCATGGCCTGAAAAATTGCCAGACCCATAGTTGCGCTCAACGTATATGGGTCAAATATAAGAATTCATGTTCATAGCACAGTGAATGAAAATGTAGTGAATGCAGCCAACAACGTGCTTGGCAGCGGGTGAAAGTAATTAATTAGATAAACAATCAGTGTCATAAATAAATATTTTTTAATCAAGGTAAAATGACCCCTAAAAATTAAAATTTGGTGCTTTGATGCATTTGAAAAGTACAGCATGGTGATTTGATAAGTGCAGACATTGTGAAATCTTTAAGAGCATAGTGATGAGTGAATAAAAATAAGATACAGAGTATAATCTTTCACATAGTAACATTTATACCGTTTAAAACCCCATTATGCTGAAACAACCTCATATTTCTTGCAAGTATATCTGTCTACAGGAATAAACAAAATGAGAGAAGAAAATAATGGCGATGAGGGGTAGAGGGAGAAAATAAAAACAGTTAAAACAAGAGAGGAACGTTGTACGGACGGTGATGATACTATGCCATGAACTGAAAACTGTGAGTCACTCAGCCCTTGACACCCAGAGTCCCCATAATAGCCACAGACGCAAATGGGACTCACTCCTGGCACAGCGTGGAGAATGGCGTGTAGGAGGTGAGAGCCCACGTAGATGACCAGCCAGTGCAATTGTCCAGGGGGCATATGTGGTAGGCTGAGCTAGCATGGCAGGAAATGGAGAGAAATGGATGCATTTGGAAGGTACAGGGGAGGGAAAAATCTATAGGGTCTGATGCTGAATTTGCTCTAGAGTGAGGGGACAGATAGGGAGATTTCTAAGACAGTTTCTAAGTTTCTGCTTCTGATTTCATCATTCACCGGAAAAGGGAATATTGGCATAGGAATGTCCTCATTGTTTTTGCTTTGATCGTATATTTGTAATTTTGACCAAACACCATCAGGTAGTTATGTTCATGAAGCTAACTTCACAATATTTTTCATTTGATAGGTGCTTGAAGTATGTTTTATGGGATTCGTAATTCACATTTCCTGATTCATTTTGACTGCAGATAATGAGATGAATTAAATTGAGTTCAGTAGTACTTTAGATTATGGGAAGTTACTAGATTAAAAAAATAATCTTTAAAACTTCAGGATTCAGGGCTTTGTACTTTGCAAAGCATTACTTAAACAAATTGAGGGAATGACAAATGAAGAGCATAGAGTCTGATAACATAAAATAAAAACCATAGCAATTATTTGGAACTGGCTGAGGTCAATTTAGTTGAAGCATCTTGCAAGAGATAAACACATGCACAAATTTAAAATGAACTTTAAAAGTGAATATCTCCAAGTATTGAAATTAATCATTCTCATTCCTGTCTCTCTATTGTGCTCTGTACCTTTATGATAGCACTTATCACATTCTGCACTGAATTATAATTACTGGTGGTATATGTCTTATGTTTCCTACTCTTACTGGGCGAACACCATGTTTCATCTGGTATTCTACTAACTGCTTATACATTGCTTCGTGCATAATGGGCACTCATTCTATGTGTGTTCAGTTTAGTTATCTTTTATTTATTTTTTTAAGATTTTATTTATTTGAGAGACATAAAGAGAGAGCTTGAGCTGGGGGAGGGGCAGAGAGAGAGAGAAGAAGAGAGGGCATCCCAAGCAGATTCCATGCTGAACATGGAGCCTGATGTGGGGCTTGATCTCACGACCCTGAGATCATGTCCTGAGCCAAAATCAAGAGTTGGACATTTAATGGACTGAGCCACTCAGGTGCCCTGAATTTAGTAATCTTTAAAATTTAAGTGAAATTTAAATTCATCTTTTATATTAATTAATTAATTATTATAAGTTATTGATTTTAACATTTTTAAGAAAATGATTTACAAATGTGAGTTTACATGTGACAAACTTGACTGCTGGACTCTGGAACACGTAAGGGCTGGGTTTATTACCTTCGGAAGCTATATTCAAGGAATTTGCCATTTCCCTGTCTTTCTGATTCTTGATTCCTGTTCTTCTTGTTATGGTTTTGAACCAAGTATATATGAAGAGGTGGTGATGACTATTGTGTCTCAGCATCTACTGCTGATACCTGAAAAGCAAATCTTGGGCAAGAAATGATGACACAAGTCTGTGTTAACAGAAGCTTGGATTTTGTTAATCATGTGAAAGAGGAAAACCGATAGATATGTATGTGAAATTGTTTAAATCAGTAATCAATAAACCTTCCATTTACCTTGAATCCTCTCCGCACACTACTTTTCTCCCATCATTCAGCAAATCTTATGGAGTGTTTTAGGTAGGGACCCATCAATGAGTAAAACTGATCAAAATCTTTACTCTTGTGGAGCTTATACTCCAGGAGAGGGAAATAGACAAAATAAAATAAGCAGCACCAAAAAATGGACAGAGAAAGAAGAGAGGATAAACCGATATATATGACGGGTGGTGGTAAGTGCTAAGAGAAAAAAGCAGAGCGGGGTAAATGGATTCAGAGCATGAGGGGTGAGGACGGGCAATTTGCATTGGGAACTAGAGAGGTTAAGATAGGTCATACTGTGAAATTAAGACCTGAACAAAGCTTTGAAGAATCTGCAGGAATTCGTCAAGCAGTTGTCTGGAGGAGAGTATGTTGGAAAGAGAGAAGAACTAGCTCAGAGGCCTGGCATTTTTGAGCAACAACGTCAAGGACAGTAGGATCTAGAGGAGCGGGCTAATGGAGCCTTGAGGATGTTATAAGACACATGGGTTTTACTCTAGGTGAAGAGTCATTCCAGGGCTGTGAGCAGAGGAGTTACATAATCTGACCCGTCATTTTTAAGGATCTGACCACTGTGCTGAGAATAGCCTGGGGGTGGGGAAGTTACTACAGCCACTCAGGTGAGAGATGGTGGCCGAAATCAGAATGATGGCAATGTAAGTTGTGAAAAGTGGTCAGCGGCTGGGTAGGTATATTTTTGAAGGGGGACTCCATCGAATTTCCTAACATACTGGATGTGGGGGTCACTCCAAACAAACAGCAGGGTGAGGCTGTCATAAATTAAGAAGGGGGGGCATGAATGTGGAGGTGGGGTGGTCAGGAGTTCAGTTTGGGGTGTGCTGGGCTTGAGATGTGGGTTAGTCATACGAGATCCTACCTTAATACTTCTTCATTGGGAAAGAACTTCGAGATTACGGTTATACACTATTTGTTGGTCTAGTCAATAACATTTCTTTACAAATGGAGGGGTTTATTTGTCAAAAAGATTGGATGACTTGTACCGGGTTCCGCAGATGGCACTGTTGTCATGAACAGTTGTTGATGTAAACTACCGTCTAGGCATTAAATCATAGCCAAGCACAGAATGCTCTGGTCTATTTAAGGAAAAACCTGCCAGGGGAAATGACTCCAACCACTTGAGAAGGGGCTTATTTAAAAAAAAAAGAAAAAGAAAAGAAAAGAAAGAAAGAAAACCTCCCTTGTAATGAGGACATATAACTAACGCTCATTAAGAGTTTGCAACACGCCAGACACAATGTCCCATGATCTCGCTTAAGGCTTAAGCAGCTCCACAAGCTAGCTGCTACGACTACTCTGTTTTACAAAAGGGAAAAAGAAATCACTCAGAAGTTAAGAAATTTGCTAGTAAGAGCAGAGCTGAGATTTAAACCAGCATCCTGAGTTTAAAGTTTTGTGCCGTTTCTTCTTCCTTCGGCTTTAAGTATTCGAGGCTTGTAACACTTCAGTTGGTGCTCGGAAGGGTGACCTGGGAAGGTGGTCACTGGGTCATTTATAGCAATTGAGGTTGTGACAACAGGCGTTGAGCAATCATGTATATATTGGCACTCAGGGAAGATGGTGGTGGTGGGGGGTGTACAGAATGCAAAAAGAGTTAAGGAAACTGGGAAGGGAAGATTAGGACTGCCAGATTTCAAAGACACATTTGCCAACTTAATTCTAAGACCAATTATTTTTTGGAGAAGTCCTGTTTAACATAAAAACCCAGGGGAGATTTTTGAACATGAACTGATTACTTTAAATTAAAGGCACATGGCAGGTTGATCTTACATATTCAAGGATAACTTGTGAAACTTGCCTATAAACCAGAAGTTTAACCATGATTTTATTGATTGTATAGCTGATAGCCTGGAATTTAATTTAGAATGTGTCAGTGACTAAACTAAACTCTACTGGCACTGACACACCAAGAGAAATTGTGGATTTGCTTGCAGTTTTTCAGCTAGATGTGCTAGGCCTCAAGAGAACTCCTTAGGGAAGAAGTCCGTGTTGAAGGTTTACTATGGCAATATCACAATGTCCCCCTTTTCAGACAGGTGAATTCACTTCAGGAAGTAAACCGGGTGCGCATGTTGCCCCTTCCTTTCTTTAGTACTTGCTCACGTTCAGAGAGAGGAGGCATTGCCTCCTCAACGCAAACCAGCAAAATGATGGTTGATGAAACTATCATATCTTTAAAAGATACTGAGATGGAAAATGGCTGAGATGGTTTGTCGTAGCTACACCTTCTGGCATCCTGTATTGTTAAAACAAAAGAACCATCGTGTTCATCAACGCACTTTATTTCTTTGGCTTTATTTGCATTCCCTTCGTGGTAAGGTTTTGACATTTTCACGTCTAAGTGATTGAAGAGCTCCCCTTTCAAGGCCTTTTTCTGCCCCCTGGTGGTAAGATCGAAAATTGCACCTGCGAGCCGTGGAAAGCCATTTGTGTATTTCCAGGCCACGTGAAAAAATTGTATTTCAAATTTGCATTCGGAAGTTCATTGCTCTCATTTTATCAACAGGTAGATCATGCATTAGGTTACATCACTGTTTTCTTAATTTCACTGAAGGTTTTAAATGACTCTTATTATATAATGTATATCTTAACCTGTCTACAAATTTCTTTTTGCTTCATTTCAAGTGTATAGAGTTATAGTCTGGGACGCCAGTTGTTAGGAAACAAAAAGGGAGAGAAGCGAGATTAAGAGTCATTCCTGGAAGAGGAAGGAGGACTGGTGTTTCATGGGATGCTTCGCAGTTGCTGGAGTGGTAAGACCAAGGCTTTCTCTGGTTCGTTTACTTTTTCTTTAACACACACACACTGCACACTACACACTATACACACACACACGTGCACACACACAGAATGGTGATTCAGTTTCCTCTAAGAATAAAGTATGGGTAATGGCTTTATGTTTAAATTAAATTCCAACTTCTTCATTCAATCCCCAAGGTGAATTGCTGTCTCTCTCTCTAATGGGGAAAGAGACCTGCTTCCACCCTTCGAATTTGCTGCTCTTCAAGTCTTTACCATCACCATGACGGAAACAAAAACAAAACAAAATCCAGACAACCTTAGAAGCTCAGGGCCCCTTCCCCACTATTTTGTAACTAATGACGATTCTCATTAACTTTACCATACTTCCCATGATGAGAAACCACTCTCAAGATATTCCTCTTTATTTTTTTTTTTTGTTTGCTTTTGTTTTAAATAAAAAGATCCCTGGTGCTGCTTGCACTATAAACCTTGGCCAGAGAAAGGTAAGCCACGAGACTCAAGTTTTTATATAGCAGCTCTGTGTTTTGTGGGAAAGGGGGCATGTGTTCGCTTTTTTTTTGTTCAGTGATTTCCAGTCAAGGTATGCAAGAGAATGACATCTTCCTACTGGGGTATATTTCTGTCCAATATGAAATAGGAAATGCAAAACTCTTAATGCTATGTTGAGTGTGATCCCTCTCTAAAAGTATATTTGAAATGAAAATTGTAAATCCAACAGCTTGCTTTTTTCCTGAACATATGAATTTCTGAAAATTTCTCAGCATACAACCGCAACAGGCCTCCATCTCTTGGCCTAGGCATTTTCTTTCGCAGGCTGGGAAAGCAAACTCTTGTCTGCGCGGTGTGTGTGCTTCTCTCTCTGACCTGAACCAAGCAATTGTCTACATGGAGCAGGAGGTAAGGAACAGTACTAAGGAGATTTCATTTGCCTTGCGTCCAAATAAAATACGTCTTATTTACGAGATTACTGCTTTATTATAAAAGGATGCAACTCAGGAAACTGCATGAACATCACTGTAGTCGGTCCCTTGCCGCGGATATCCTGACCGACCAGCTAGAGACTGGAGGTTCCAGTGCCCCCCATCATGGTTTCTATTAATTTGCTAGAGTAGCTCACAGAACTCAGAGAAGCATTTTATTTACTAGGTAACTGGTTTATTATAAAAGGATACAACTCAGGAACAGCAAGCACAGAACAGGTGTGGGGAAAGGGCATGGAGTTTCCACACCTTCTTGAGGCACACCATTCTCCCTCAATCTTCCTATGTTCACCAGCCCGGATGCTCTCTGAATGCTGTCCTTTTAGGAGTTTTATGGAAGCCTCATTACAGTAGCATGATAAATTACATCCCTGGCCATTGGTGACTGAACTCCACCTCCAGTTCCTCCTCCCTCCTGGAAGGGTACAGGGTAAGTCTGAATGTTCCAAACTTCTAATCATGAAGTTGGCTCCCCCAGCAATCAGCCCACATCCGTAGGTGACCTAGGGACTTTCTGAAAGCTGCTTCATTAACATAACAAAAGACACCTTTGTTGAGCTCATCCCAGGAAGTTCCAAGGGTTTTTGAGGAACAGACTAAGTATTTATTATAAATAACAGTGTCACACAAGACTGTTGCTCTGATTGGTTCACTTTTGAAGCAGATCATTGCTGTGATCGGACTGTATTCTAATGTAAGCACTCACAAAAGGGTAAAATGAGTTTAAACTTAGAATGAGAATTATTATAAGTTCATGAATTTGTTGAAAATCTCTGTATTCAGTAGTATAAATGATATTGTTCTTCTGTTTTTTAATTTTTTTTCAGCAATTTTTTTTTAAATTTTTCCTTGCAATCCTTTTTTGGCGGTATCTTGGGCAGATTTCACAACTTTCTGTTTGCTTTTGTCCATTGAAATTAAATTTTGGTTCTATTTAAATCTGCAATCTTTATATTCGATCCAGAGCTCTTCTGCAGAGTGTATATAGGCTATGCTGTTTGTAGCGGTGGAAAATTTTTACCTTCTTTCCATCTAGATTCTTTGGTTGTTTTAATAATTAAATTGACATGTGACAGATTAACAGGAGAAGAACAAATTTAATTTAGTCCATATGGGAGCCCCAAACATAGGAGACTCCAGGGCAAGTCAGGCAGTTGAGGCTTATCTGCCGTCCAGAGCTAAGGAATAGGATGGGGGCCTTCAAAGGGGAGGAGGCTAATTCACAGGGCAGTCAGAAGAGCAGATGTTTAGTTTAGTAATGAGATATTTGCCCTGCCCTACCGATAGGTCTTTCAGATAATAGCTCTCTTTCTGGGCAAAGCCCCATATCTAAATTCTTTTAGGTAATTAAGGGAGGGGTAAAATTTTTCCTTGAGTCTGTTAGGTCTTGAATGCCTTGAGCTCAAAATAATCCTTATGCCAAAGTGACATATCCTGGCAAAACCTGCTCCCTTTCATGTTCAAAGTGTGGTCGGTCCATGGACTCTCTTTGGCCCGCAAATGGTTTACTACTGGTGAGAGGCAAAATAAGCATCTAAGCATTTAGAAGCTTGTTTAACAACTTGACATTGATGTAACACCCAAGTTCGTTCAAGCACCTCCTCTAAATTCTATACTTCATCGTACAGACCTATTGGCACTACTGAGAACCTTCTTAGGGTATCCTGAGGACCAGGAATGAAACAGAAATTTGTTCTCCTCAAGCACCACACTCCTTTCAAGCCTTGCTGGTGCAGGCCCTGGAGGAGTCTCCCTGTCTTTGGTCTCCTTGTTCATGTGTGCCCCACGTCCGAGGGATAATCTCAAAGCTCTCCTAAGAACCCTCTCATTGCTCTCAGCTACAGAATTAATGGCACTTTGGGGGAACGACGTATTTCCACAGTTCAGCAATTGTTCAGCAAGGGAGTGAGTTTCCAATTATTTTTTTTCTTAGAGTAACCCCTACCTCTTTATGAGAGATTGCCTTAAAGCTCTCCTCTCTCACATGGCTTGTGCTGGATGGGAGTAGAGGCAGAAATGGAAAATTTCTAAAATATTACATATTCTATATCTTTCTGTCTCTCTCCCTCTTTCAGCTGTTGTGATGTTTGGTGATTGGGTAGAGGTTGACGTGAATGGAGCCAATTCTGCTACGGTCTTAGAAAGTCTAACACTGTCTTCAGATTCTGATGTTTGGTAAATTCTGATTTCAGCCTCATGTCTTAGCCATAATTCTTGCCAATGGCCGGGCGGGGGAGGGGGAATCCTCTCAACATCCTCTTACATCTGCCTCATTAGATCGCATTCTCTCTGGGAGGAAGAAGTTGAAATCATCTGTGATGGTTGATTTTTATGTACCATCTTGACTGAGACAAGAGATGTTCAGATAGCTGGCAAAATGTTATTTCTGGGACTGTATGTGAGGATGTTTCTGGAAGGGATTAGCATATGAATCAGTGGACCAAGAGGAGATCACTCTCACCAATGCAGGACAGCACCCAGTCCATTAAGAGCTTGAATAGTACAAAAAGGCAGAGGAAGGGTAGATTTGCCCTCTTGCTGGCACGGGGACATCCATCTTCTCTTGCGCACTGACACAAACAGTGCAGGTTCTCAGGAAGTCCCAAGGCCCTCAGACTCAGACCGAATTACACCATCAGCTTTCCTGGTTCTCGTTTGGCAGATGGCAGACTGTGGGGATTTCTTAGCCTTCATAGTAACCTGAGTCAATTCCTATCATAAATCTCTGTCTATCTATCTATCTCCCATTGCTTCTGTTTCTTTGGAGAGCCCTAATACCTCATGTTATTAGTTGTTGTATTCTACCTGGGCATCTGGACACCCAACCAGCAATTACGCAGCATAATCTGACTTCTGATGACAATGGCCCAGAGTTCAGGGAATTCCTGGCCTTGGACTCAACTATGGTTCCTTTTCTAACAATAAGTCCCATCCAGCCTTCCATAGGCAGGTCATCTATTTCTCTGAAATGAAAGATGTTGGAAGAATTAAAATGTGTCAGTCCGTGTTAGGCTCTTCGAACAGTGCCTGGCACACACAGGAAACACTTAATGTTAGCTGTTAGCTATAGCTTTGTCTACCCAGGATGTTTTCTCAATCATCTTATTTTCACAAAAGCATTGCTGCAGACTGAAAAATTGCTCAGTTTTCTGTCCCTCTCTGTATTGTAATGTCCTTTGCATTGAACATCTCCTGTTAAGCAGGAGAGGCTCTTTCCCCAATCCTTGAATCTGGGCTGGCCTTGTGACTTGTTTTAGTCACTAGAATATGGTGGAAGTGACAGTGTGTCCGTCTGAGCCAAGTTCTTTGTGGTGTTTAACCCTCTCCTCAGAGGACCCGATGCTGGGAAGTCGTGTCGCCAAAAATCCAGGTATGGAGCCTCTCTGGGTCTCCTTCCACGGCTGTCAGTCAGCACCCTGCTCTTACAGCCCGGTTAGATAGAACACAGTTAATGGACAAGAATCCACAGGGAGTTTATTAGACAAGTAGTAACTAAGCTCTTTGACACTATGTTGTGTTCATGTAGGAGATTTCTTGGAGCTCTGTTTGTAACTTAAAGAATTCAAAAGAATGCAGGTTTCAGTCTCTGCGTGGGAATTTTCCTGTAAGATACTGTGTTTTCTATCTTGTGGAGAGAAATTAATGAATATCATGCTCAAATTAGATGTTAAATAGGTTTGGCATAGACATGCCATTCAGATAAAACTAGGTTGGCCCTACCAAAGACCACAATGCATGACTGCGACTAGAGAAATTGTTTGATTTCCATTAACTTTTATTTTCCTGTATAAGCTAAAGCAGAGACAATATATTTAGCTTCCCAGTCCTTCATGGCTGATGTAGAGGCTTGGGGGCTCATGGAAGGGGAGGACTGATAATAAGTAGGTAGGCCTGTATTCTAGTGAATGGCAGAAACAGTCGGGACCATTAATAGAGGACTGGACTCTAATCGGAAGTGGTAACACGGTACCCACCTTGTTTGTTCAGTTGCTAACTTGAAACCTAATTTTACCCTTTACTGTTTTCTCCATGTAATATGCAACCAAATAAATACATGGGGATAAGCGATCATTAAAGTCATTGTATGTGTATGTATGTGTGTGTGGAAAGGGTGGTGGAGGGGATGTCTTAAATATTTATATCAACCTTCATATTCATCCTGAGAGCAAAAAAAACAGGTTAGAGAAACCTAGGAAATAAGTGATAAGAATTAACACTATTATCTTTATGTGTTTTTTTTCTTTTTAAAAAAAAGATTTAGAGGTTACTTTTTTTTTTTTTTATCTTATTTGACACATGCAGAGAGATCACAAGTAGGCAGAGAAGCAGGAAGAGGAAGCAGGCTCCCCACTGAGCAGAGAGCCTGATGCGGGGCTCAATCCCAGGACCCTGAGATCATGACCTGAGGCAAAGACAAAGGCTTAACCCACTGAGCCACCCAGGCGTCCCCATTTTTTCTCTTTTAAAAGAGTCTGGTGTTGAGTCCTCAATTCAGATGAGTTTCATAGGTGAACTACTGAGATAGACCCCAAAATAATACAGAAGTCGTTCTGTGATATTGACAAATGAAAGGTAATTCCTCTCAAGAAAAAGTAAGCACCCATTCCATGGGTAATTACTATCTACAGGGCAAATTAGGATGATAAAGGCACCAATGGTTATACTGGAAGCTAAAAGAAGAGCTGGAGGATGGTACCAATACCACAATGGAGTTTGATGATGGGGTAGATAGTATCAGGCTTGGAGGATAAAGAAAAAGCTTCTTTGAAGAGGGACCATTTAAAATTTGAGCAATTTTTTTCAAGCATAGATAGAGAGGAAGGCAAGAGGCAGCTCAGAAATAATCAAAAGCTCAGGGGAAGGTTTACAGTGTAGGTATTACTGTATATCACAGTATAGGTCTTACAGTTTCTAGTAATAGGTAGTGGTCGACTTGGACCATGAGACAGAGCAAGATGACTAAAAACGCGATGCTATATAGTAGGGACATGCATCTCAACCTATACCTCTTCCTAACGTTAGTATGGTAACCCATCTGTACACACACACACACACCACACACACACACACAAACACAAGCATGCACATGCATACATGTAGACACACACAGCCCCTACCTCAAGCAAATACTCTGGAGTTTGTGGATCATAATGTGATGGAATCTTGATAGATATCTTTGCTATAAAACACTGCTAGTGTCTCCTTGTTTTTAATTTCACCTTGAAAGAGAACTTGTAATTTTTTCAGTGTCATGAAACTCGTGACTTCTATTTCACAACCCATGCACCAGATATCAATATTATCACATTTCATGTTCTATATTTTACACTTGTGGGTGGGAGGACACTCTAACGTCCTCTTTCCCCAACACCATACTAGTATTTTGGTTTAGACTAAGAATCTGACTTTGTGTGTGTGTGTGTGTGTGGTGATAGGAGACCCGTCAGATGATTTTGAACAAAGGAATAGCTTCAGTTGGGTGGAGGGGGTTACCTAGCATGGACATATAGGGAAAATTGGAGAAGCATGTGGTGAAAATAGTTAAAAGCTCATGAAAGCCTTGCTAAAAAATACTCAGGTTCTATGCATGGGTAGGAATAGTGAGAATGGGTAAAGGAAGATAATTTCAGGAGACTTTGCCAAAGTGAAATCCAAAGAATCTAAGACTGGATATAAATAGAAGTGAGAAAGATGACAATATTTGCACAGAGAATATTACCAGTAAAAATAAAGAGGACAAAATTAGGAGGGAGGTGGAGAGGTGTAACCAGTGTGATTTGGGATATAAAATATTTGAATGTCCCCACTGGTGTATGATGTGCAAAGCTAAACTTCCTAAAATGTTAACTATTTTGAAGGGGCTAATTACTTAGTATTGGGGGGAGAATAAGGGTTTTAAAGATTTCTTAAGAAGACTCCTTGCTGTCACCAGCAGGAACCACCACTTAAGTTGCATCGCATTTAACTGGGAGGGGCAGAGAGAGAGAGAGCACACGTGTAAATCACGTGTAGGTTTCTTCTTTGTGAGGGAATAAGATGAAAGCAGGAGTTCGCTATTCCCACAGAAGGGGTCAGTTCCTGGCAGCCTCTGGAAATGTGGTCACATCCGCTGACTGTTGTTCTAACGTTAGGCCAGTCTCAATTTCTGCCTTTCATATTGGATTTCAAACCCACCCCTTCAAAAATGTGACCCCACTGTACGGTCTGGACTGAAAAAGTACAAGAAAATTGGCATCCAAATATTCAGGCAACTTCGGCATCTAAAAATCTTTCTATATCCATGTTTTATTATTTTTTTTAAAAAGATAATTTTTTTAAGTAAACATATAATGTATTATTAGCCCCAGGGGTACAGGTCTGTGAATCGCCAGGTTTACACACTTCACAGCACTCACTGTTTTATTATTTTTTAAAGATTGATTTGAGAGAGACAGAAAGAGAGTGAATGCGGGGATGGGGGAGGGGCAGAAGGACAGAGCGGGAGAATCTGAAGCAGACTCCACACTGGGCGCAGAGCCCGATGCTGTGCTCCATCTCACAACACTGAGATCATGACCTGAGCAGAAACCAAGAATCAGAGGCTTAACAGACTGTGTCACCCAGGCACCCCTACACCCTTTTTTTAAATGAACTTAAAAGTTATTTGATAATGAAGACAATACTTCCAGTCTGGTGTCTAATACTTTTACTTCCCAGCAGCATAATACCACTTTGGTCAGATTGAACCACTGCACAGTTTTGCAGCTCTTTCAGAAAAATAAAGAAAACAATTGCAAAGACGCGATCACATGCAATGGTGAGAAAATAGTACTATTGCCCGATCTTTCCCTGGAAATGCGAAATATCCTTGGTTCAGCTTCACACTGTGTGTTTATTAGAAGCCCTTACAGCAAGGGATTTTGTTTGTTTCTTGTAGCACCAGATAAACACAGTGGCTAACACATAATTCTGAAAAGTCATTGACATATTTATCACACGTCAAAATTTTTCGGAACCTGCACTTTACCCATGTCCCTGGCTTGACGTGTTCTTCTCGAGAGTAAGCTGTTAATGTGAGATTGAGTTCTCAGTCTGCTTCTGCCTCTGATGGACTGTTGACCTTAATACTGAACTATCTTTTTGTTTACTACTTTACAACTTCAAAGTACTTTTATATACAGTGACTCATTTAATGACCCGTTTATTTTAATGTAATGGCATCCCCCAAACCACAGATCATGGTTAGACACATGAACTCTTATGTTACATTGCATGGGTTCAGATCCCCATTTCATCTGCTAGCTGTGTGACCTGGACAAGTCGCATACCTGTGCCTGTTTTCTTACCTATAAAATGAAACCTACTAGAGTTGTTGAAGGGATTCAATGGTACAGCCCATGGAAAGTACCAAGCACAGCAGAACCTAGTAATAGCTAAGTGTTATGAATAAATTATTACTTACCTACCTTGCTGGGATCTAACTATGGTATATGGGCAAGGCGAGTAGTATTTTTGAGTGTTGCTTTTAGAAAAGCAAGCTTGCATAAAATATGAGCAGGGGGTCTTTCATGATTTCCATGAGCCAGGGATTTTCTTTATGTTGGCTGTGAAGAGGGAGATGGACAGTAAACCCTGGCTATCGCCAGAGCAAATGTGGAGTTCCTCACAGTAAGCCCCAGGAGGGCACTATGTCTGTCTTGTTTGCCATTGTATTTCTAGAATCTACCATGTACTCGGTGCACAGGAAATATTTGTTAAATGAATAAATACATGGAAAAGGCTTAGTAGCTGTGATTCATCTTTAGCTCACATATAGTCTAGAAATCGAATGGGAAAGAAGTGATCTTTTGAAAGCAGAAGAAGATTTAGAGATGTGTCCCCAATTACTATGAACTCCTCAGAGAGAAGTTATCAGAAAATATGAAAGGTGATATTAATCACGTGCTTGATGTCATGACTTTTCTTCCTTTTTAAAAAACTGAAACAGAATATTTTATAAAACTCATAAATGGAGTTCTATGTGTTTTAATCGCCCTTACAATAACTCAGGGAGCTTTCATAAAGAACTAGAAAGGCTGAGCTTTCTTCATTGTTAAAAACTTAATCCCCAAACACTATCCCTCATCTAAATGGCCTCAAATCCTTGAAGCTTTTCAAGTAATTGATTCCAAATTCAATCTATCTGAAAAGTATTTATTTATGAAAAGAGTCAATTCTGGTTCTATGAAATTCAGAAATTACAGTGCCAATTGCTGTATGCTGGTGAAATTTGTCAAATTATCTGAAGGCAAGATTCGTTTGTCTATCGACCTAAACCCAATCTTCCATTCATTCAACAAACACCATTTGAGCCCCTATCATGTGCCAGGCCCCCCCACCGGATGTCAGGTCCACAAAGCTGGCACAGACCTTCTTCTCGTGGAGTTTATGATCCAGAGAGGGCCACGCTGGGTAGGACTGCCCCAAGTTTGGGGAGCTATTGCCTAACGTTGGCTTCCCTAAGTCTTCAGAGCATTGATTTCTACTTCACAGCCCTATCCAAAGCTGGTCTCATTAACAGGCTGTCCGTATAATAAACACAAACCAGCTAAAAGATGAGAAATTCAGGCATTATTCACCCATTCACAGATATCTATAAATGTTTAAGATAACGTAGACAAAATCTCCCAGCGTCTTGGAGTCCTATGGGCACAGCTGAGTAAAACGAGCTGGGATCACATCCGTTCGATTTGTCGCGGTTGAGAACCGCATTTGTAAATTGATGTAATTAATCCATCTCTAGCCAAGTTTGTCCGAGACAGCCTTGAATTCTTAAAAAGCCCCTGAAAGCTAGATTTTACATTTAGATTTTAGCATTGTCTTAAAAGATAGGGGTAGTTCACAGACAGAGAGAATTCCCCATTGATTACATGATTGAGGAAGCACAAAAGTCTGTTACTTTTCCAAAAGTCAATTGTAATTTAAGCTCATTATCTCTCGGCGGATGTTCTATTTCAAATGGCAACAGAATCAAAATGGAAATGCCCCAAATGGAGAGGTTCAGGTATTCTTTTTACTAAACTATGCTCTGTGTACTGGCCTTCAAAATCACAGCAGGAAAGAATTTCGCAAAATCTGGCCACCGACCTGACCAAAGGAAAGAACTCAAATTCACCAGGATCATGGAAGAATAGTAGTACTAGATCTCCCCCCTAACTTTGAATATCTAATTATGAGACTCAAGGGTGACATTCACGTAAGAGCAACCTGATAGGTCCTTAATATGATTTTGGACACGTCAGTGGCTCAACCAGGATCATTAATAATAAAGAACATTAGAACATTAGTACAAGTGGTAGTAAATTTTTTCCCTTTTCCTCTGGCTTCGGTGAAACGTAGAGAACCACACAGGGGCCTCTCTAAGTCTTAGGAACAGAAACTTTTGATTAAAACTTTAAGGGAAGGTTTATATTTCAATGACCAGATTTTACTGAAAACAAAACAAAACCCAAACCCGGCCATTTGGTCATTTGTATGTAGGACCACTGTGACATGTAATCTGTCTTTAGATGCCTTTGGTGTGATGGTTCGCCCCTTCACTTTGACAAAGGACTTGGCATACATTTATTAGCATTTAACATTATGCAAGTGAAGCATAACATACAAAGACATCTAGAAAACACAAATGTAAGGTATCGGTTCATTTGATAGCTGCTTCTATAACACCATGACAATATATATTGATGGAAAAACATATGATCATTTCATATCAACCATACGCTTACGGTTAAATGAAAACAAACCTTAAGCTCCAAATTTACACAAGGCATTGAAATGTGTTGAAATGACCATTTTCTCATTACAAGGGTGCAATGATTTCCCTTTATGAGAATCTGTGGCATCGTCTGAATAGCTTTTATACTTCTTTGTTAAATGATAACTAAAATATATGTTTTATTAAATTTTTCTTATAAAAATGAGAACTACCTCTTTCAAACTGAGTAATACTCACGCGTAGTCTCCATTCACTCCCTTTAGTCATGCTTATCTCTTTTGTAAACCTATTTTACATAACATTCAAGGTCCTCCCTCCCTTTGCCCTCCCTCCCCTCCCCCACCCCAGTTTTCTCCAGTAAAAAATGATATGTTTACAGGAAGGTTGTTGAAATTGGTGTAGCTCCTAGTTTCCTCGCTCTTTGCTCTCTGCTGGGTGATGTGTTGTGAAGAACAGGCAGAACTTGGTATTGACAATACTACCCCTTGGCAGGGCAAAAGAAAATGTGTGGTTTTATTTTATTCTGACTGGTTTTATCTTGTTTTCAAGCAATAGCTCTTGAACAGAGTTTCATCAATTTCTAATCTGGGGGACTATCTGAAATGTAAACTCTATGTTGGGGAATCAATTCCTGCATTTGAGAAAAGGGAACATCCAAATATTTGCCTCAGTTTCAATGCTCTTTCTAGAATGTTTCAGCTGAAACATTTATTCTTTTTTCTGGTACATTTTTGTGCCTAAGTTATTTAAGTGCCTAAATGATTATTGCCTCTTATTCATTCCATTGAGTAAAGTCAATTTATGTGCTTAGATTTATCATAAGTCAAAAGGGATGATCTGTATAGGGGGCTCCTAATAGATCATTTTCCAGCAACTGATACTTTCTGAAAGATGGTATCTCCTTGTCTATTTCCCTACATGAATATGTGTAATGAACTAGGCATTTTTTCCCTCTAGAAGGAACAGCTTCTTTTCATTTACAATATTATATCCTGGTTTACAGCTGCATAATTTTAAAAGGAGTAATACTTTTGGTTTGGGGAAACTGATCTAAACATTGTGTGAAATATGTATTTGTGTGTGTATATATATATATATATATATGAACACATATCATAATTGAGCTTTGTAAAGTTCTCAGCTTTAAAATATTAAATAAATTTCTATAACGACGTATCGGTGTAGGTAGAAAGAGTTTAGATTTCTCCAGAGTTTATCAATCAAAAAATATAAAACTTAACCAAAAGCTAGGTCTGTTACTAGTGTTCTCTTACCAGATTTGTAACATTTGGAAAGAGAAGACCTCAGTTCGTAGCAAATACACTCTGATAATATATATTGTGTGGAATAAATATACATTATATCCTGTTAGAATTAATAATCATAGATAAAAGCAATACTTAAATTAAAAAAAAATACCCTATGAGAGTTCTCTTCCCTTGCCTCTAGTAAACCAAAAGTTGGGCAAAAATTGTTGCACTCCATTAATGCATAATTAAATTCATGGAGACAGAAAATAAAAAGCCAGTTGCTTCTAGAACCTGAATAGAGTATCAAAAGCATAACTTGCCATTTTGAAGGGGGGGGGTGTGGATAAATGCTCAATTTGCAATTAACTGGAATTCTATTTCGGACAATTCAGCAATATGGATGTGGACAAGGTCAGGGTATGGATACCCTGTGTAGGTTTCTTGTAAGTGATAACAACCTTGAACTGATACAGTTTGAAATACAGCCTAAAGAGGGATTCGTTCATCTCTGGAAAAGCTATAGCCCAAAGATTCACTTTGTCTTGGCCTGGTGATTTATCAGAAAGTCATGGTCTTGACTCTTCTTGTACTACTTCAGTCTGCAGACTGGAAAACCTCTCCCTTTACACACTGAGAATTCCCACTGCAGCGAATGGAAGGTCTGTGTGTGTAAAGAGTGCGTGAGCAGTGGGATTCAGCCCCCGAGAAAGACGGTGTCGAGTCGCCTTGGTAAAGAATTCATACACCCCGTGTTCACAGCTTCTTGACAGGTATAATTATCAATGTGGTCTCTTCCTTTTACTATGTGCTGGGATTCGGAAGCCCGGTTTCGAATTTGTGACTATCAGATCTTCGATCAGGGTGGCTTCTCTTTAAGGACCTGAAAGAGGGGGAAAGAGCGAAGGGAAGCCAGTGATGAGTATTCATTTGTCAACGACAATATGCTAAAAATATCAAAAGAGCGTGCGCTATGCGAGAACAGCAAGAATTATTTTAGGCCCTGTCACTCATGCACAATCTTCCACATATTTAAAAAAAAAAAAGTTGCTTGATGTTTGCCAAGGAAGTCATTATCAAACGAGGATGGAAAAGACACAGTTGTTCCCCAAAATGAAACACAGAACACCAGTCAGGAAGCATTTCAAAAGCCCAACATTTCTGCTTCCCAGTTCCAGATGCCTCTCTTTCTTCTTCACGAAGGTGAAGGCTAGCTAACCTTTACAGTGTGATTCTCAGGGTGATTCTATAGTGCTCTGGTTGGGGTACCACCAGCAGAGCCCCCCACTGACAAGGGGGAAACACCAGCCTCCCCTGCTCTGAAGCAGATTCTCAGGCCTGTTTCTTCTCGCACAAGGTCAGCCTGACGCCAAGTTGAACGCCGTGGGCAGTTGAACGCCACATGCTCGGACCCCGAGAAGCAGCTTCATGGGAACACTCTCCCCGAGGCCAGTAACTGTTCCCCCACCATGGGATCATTTCAGAGACAACAGTGCTTTCCGATCTCTGTTTCTAAAGCTGCAGATATTTTTTATGCCCATGAATGTCAAGCATGCTACACAAAATGGATTTTTACAGATCGTGGCCAGCCTCGTAATCTACCTACTTTGCATCAGCCCCCCCTTCCCCCCTACTCCCCCCACTCAGCGCTGGCAGGCCTTCAGCAGATGTGCCTGGAAGCCCTTGAGTGGGGCTTCAAAGCCCTGCACAAGGCCATTGTGCTTCTTCAGGACCCCTACTACAATAGGACACCTACTCCAACTGAGTGCTCAGTAATTGTCACATATTTTGTTAAAAGTTCTACACATTTTTTTCTTAATCTCCGTAACAGACCATTTCACAGAATCTTCTGTTGAATAACTTCCTACAGGTCCCCGGGGTGGGCAAGGGACAGAGATCTAGAAACTGAATTTTTAACAAATTAATTTATTATATAGTACATGTCCCAAGGGAACAGGACTCAGAACAGGTGAATTTTAGTAACAGTCTTGGTTCTTTTCACCTTTCCAGAAAGTGGGGAGGGAGTAGGCCTGAGAGATATGCCAGCAGCTAAGAGATCACCGGGCATCCAAAATGTGGGTCACTGAAACACCCACTGGGAAGAACCATCTGCACCAAATGTTCCCATTATTTCTCTCATTGCTTTGATTTGTAATTCAAAGGGTCACTGGTTTTTTTTGTTTTTTTTTACTTGTTTAAATAAAAGCCTTTTTTTCCCATATTGATGTAAATTTTATCACTCTGATTGCTTTGCTAACTTTTATTTTTTAATTTTTTTAAGATTTTATTTATTTACTTGAGAGAGAGAGAGACCACAAGAAAGGGACCACAAGCAGGGGGAGTGGGAGAGGGAGAAGTAGGCTTCCCACGGAGCAGGGAGCCAGACCTGGGGCTGGATCCCAGGACCTGAGATCATGACCTGAGCCGAAGGCAGATGCTTAACAACAGAGCCCCCCAGATGCCTCCTTTGCTAACTTTTAAATGAGCCATTGTGGGAGGCACATTAATGGACCCTAAATCTGTCCACGTCCTAATCCCTGGCATTAGATCCCATGTTAAAGGGAGATTAAAGTCGTAGATGGAATTAAGGTTGCTAAACAGCTGATGTTAAAACAGGGAGAGGATCCTGGATTGTCCAGGTAGGATCTGTAATTAACATTAAAAGTGGATGGTGGAGAGAGGAGGAGCCAAGGGAGGGGATGTGATATGGAAGCAGATGTCAGAGCAAAGCAGTGAGGGCTCAACCACGCTTGCTGGTTGTGAATATGGAGAAAGGACCACAAGGCAAGGGATTGAGAGTGTGTCTAGAAGCTAGGAAAGGCAAGGAAATGAATTTTCTCCTTGGAGCCTCCTAAAGCCCAGAGAGACTGTGCTAGACTTCAGTCCTAAAGAATTGTAATTTACAACACAAATTATAAATTTGTGTTCCTTTATGCCACCAAATTTGTGGCAATTTTTTTAAGGCAGCAGCTAAGAAAGGAAGACAGCTGACATGATGGGAGTACTCTGAAGTAAGGGGTAAATGGTAAGGATGAGTTGGATGACTCTAAGTAGCGTAAGAAGGAATCCCTGGAAAGCAAGTGTGACCACGTCCTGTGACAAGGGATGGGGGAATGTAAGGGCGGGTGCCATTGAAGAAAACAGAAGCATAGCATGGTGATGTAGAGAAAGAGGCTTTGAAGCCCGTGTTTCTGGGTTCGAATCATGTCCCTATCACTTATAAGCTGTGAACTGTGGTATAGATTTTTTAAAAATCCTATATGCCTCAGTTTCTCCCTTTAAAATGAGATTCAAAATAGTACCTCCTACTCATAAGATTGTTGTGAAGATTAAGTACTTGAACATGGATGAAGCAATTAGAAGAGGCTTTTGGCACACCCTGACTGCTTAATAAATGTTACTTGGCATTACGATGATTATTGCTATTATTCTGGTTTTCTGCTTGGTGAACTCTGAGTTCCTTGGATTCGATTTTATCAGAGTCATCCTTTGAGGCTGGTTTCCTCAATTCTGCAGTGGGTCTCTGGATCGGACCAGCAGGACGGCGGCTGGGGCCCTGGTCGTGGGAGGTGAGACGGTCGGTAGCGGACAAGGGAAGGAGAGTGGGGGCCTGACAGGTGGTGAGGCCCCTGGTAAGCTCTAGCGATTTGTAAATCTGTTAAGATCCAGCCTGGTTTCAAATGCAGGGAATTCTCCACTGTCAACCCAGCAAAGGAGGTCAGAGAAATTGGACAATCTTTCAGTCTTGACTTCCTCAGAATGTTGACAACTCAAGAAGGATTCCTCTTCCTTCCTCCTTTTACTCTGTGAATCTGAGTGAAACAGAGATGTCTACAAAATGATGCTTTAAAAAATGAGGTGCTTAAAGCTGAGTAAATGTACTGCTCTTTGCCAAGAAAGTGGGGGTAGCATAAAAATAGCTTTATTCCTCTTCTCTGTTTAGGTTTCTATAATTCGGTTGTATAGTGATCATCTCTATTACCTTCTAGAAAATGTAATCTACTCCTGATTATGAAACATGGAAGTTAGGGGGAAAGACAAGTGAGTTTTGTTTCAGGGGAATTTGAAATTATAAGTGGGCAACAGAGATAGTCTCCACATACCACTTGCATTCAACCTGTTTTCCATTTGTATGCACTACTTACCATTACTTAATAAATTACACTATTTTAGATTTTTAAAAATTCCTAATTTAGAGAATAGAAATTGTGTTTTGCTTGATAAACAATAAGACTATCTGACAAGTATGTTGCTTTATTTGGTCTTTGCGTGACTTGTCAAACTTAAAAAAAAAAAAAATCAGAGATCGGTTCAAAGTAAATTAGTCAAATTAGCTTCAAATTTCTTCCCCAAAGCAACCATAGTATGAGTTAGGAAGTGTAACAAATCCCATTTAATCCTTAAAAATTTAATTAATTAAGAGTTGAGCAAGAGCTAATGCAGGTCTCTTTGACTGAATTCACCATAAAATCCATGGGTGACACGACTCGGTACCACTTCGCTCTTACTTAAAGTGGCCACTACCATTTCACCTCAAGGGGCCACGAGCGTGTGCGTAGCAAGGGCTGTCTTGGCAGGCATAAATGTAAATTTCACGCTCATTTAAATAGAACTTTCCCGTATCCTCTACAAGAGAAAAAGAGTTTGTAAATGTCTTTTATTAAAAACGTTAGTCTTTGGCAATGCGACAATAGGAAATTCTGAAGTGATTTAATGAAGACTGATGGGAGCGGAGAAATGAAATGGGGTGCACGGCCCAGCCCACAGTCATAGCCAAGCTGTATCCTTCCAAAGATGATTGAATAGATAGAACAGTGGAAGCTTTTAGTAAGACCTCAGAAGTCTGAACGGCAACATATTTCTTTTAAAACACTGTAGAATAATTTCACTGTGGGCCTGTGTGGCAAATCAATTAGGAAAATGGTGTAAGTCCGCATTACTGAGGAGGGAAGAAAAAAAAAAATGAGTTAGTGGAAAGAGTTCCACGTTTGACTAAAGAATTGTGGATGGATATTAGGAGAAAAAGACCTTTTTTCTTCTTTTTTAAGATTTTATTTATTTATCTGACAGACAGCGATCACAAGTAGGCAGAGAGACAGGCAGAGAGAGAGAGGAGGAAGCAGGCTCCCCGCTGAGCAGAGAGCCTGATTCGGGGCTCGATCCTAGGACCCTGGGATCATGACCTGAGCTGAAGGCAGAGGCTTTAACCCACTGAGCCACCCAGGTGCCCCAGGAGAAAAAGACCTTTGAAGGGATTATGACAGTAGCGGGCGAGGTGAAGTGCCTTTGTATACGCAATGGGTTAGAGAGGAAAACGACGTGGGCAAACTGCCTTGTCCACATGCACCCTTATCCCCCCATCCCAACCCTGTCATCCTGGTCCAGCCACTGCGTCTGTTGCCTGGACTGCTCTGTAACAGCCTTCTAATTAGTCGCTGCTCTCGCTCTTACCTTGCAATCCTCCATTTTCCTCAGAACAGCACGAGTGATCTTTTTAAATACATAAATCAGATCATGTCCCTCCTTTGCCTGAAACATTTAGTGGCTTCCACCGCAATAAAATCTAACTTCCCTCTGTGATTTAAAAAGCTTTCTGTGACCCGGCCCCGATCTACCTCTCTGTCCTTACTCATTATTTCCTAACTAACTACCCCAGCTTTCTTTCTATTCCTCAAACATCAAATAGCTCATGTCTCTCTTAGAGCCAGGCACTGGCTAACTCCGTTCCTTCTTATGCTCATTTCTGGCTTCTCCTCAGCATTCAACCTCAGAATAAAAGTTCTCTCCTTTGAGATGTCTCCCCTGATCACCTAATAGAAGGTTGTCACCTAGCCAGTGTCTATCAAAGCATTCTACTTGAACTCTCTGAAGTACTGGTCCCCATAGGCTATTTTCATTTACCTGGATATTAACTATCTCCTCCAACCAGAAGGTAAGCATCATGATGCAAGAACTTTGCTTTGCTCAGGCTGTTTCTACAGCCCATTGAACAGTGTCAAGCCCAGGGCAGTACCAAATAGATACTTGTTGCTGAATAAATGTAGTTTTTAGAGTGAACGTTAGGTTGGGCGCCTGGATGGCTCAGTTGGTTAAGCCGCTGCCTTCGGCTCAGGTCACAGTCACAGGGTCCTGGAATGGAGTCCTATATCGGCCTCCTTGCTCAGCAGGGAGCCTGCTTCTCCCTCTGCCCACCACTCCCCCTGCTTGTGCTCTGTCCTCACCCCCTCTCTTTGACAAATAAACTCTTTAAAAAAAAAATTAGAGTGAATGGAAGGTGATTTTTAGTTGAAGTCACCAAACTATGGGATATATACCATAAAACCTACAAGCTATGAAAGAAAGTTAGACTGCTGAATTCTCAGCCATGTCTGAGGACAAATCCTGTAGTCTTTACACTTCCCCATGTAGCTTCTCCTTCTGGTGTGAGTCACAAACCATTGAAAGGCACATGTCATATCCAATGTTTCTGGTTGTTCCAATAGTAGTCTGATAAAATGCCTACTGCCATTTTCCCAAGAACATCTGGACCTCCTTTCAAAATCACATTTGCAGACATCATAGTGGAGAGGTGTGTTATGCTATTAACTATCCTTCCAAAGGAAAGCAAGGACAATTTATAGAACTCCAGACTATCTGATGTGGGCAGATGGAATGGCCTGCAACAGCAAAAAGGAAAATAATTCTACACTCCTTGAAAGTGTGGTTGTGAGGGCTCCACAAAGCCACTGCAACTTCATATCACTCATCTAAAAAATGGGGTTTTAGAGATACTTACCTGGAAGGATTTTTCTGAGGATAAGGAATAACATAGGAGAAAAGCCTAGCACATAGGAAGCACTTCAAAGATGGGGATTCTTACTCTTTACATTTTTTCCCCCTTAATGTTCTTTTTTTTTTTTTTTTAAGATTTTATTTTATTTATTTGAGAGAGAGAGACAGTGAGAGAGAGAATGAGCGAAGAGAAGGTCAGAGAGTAAAGCAGACTCCCCATGGAGCTGGGAGCCTGATGTGGGACTCGATCCCGGGACTCCAGGATCACGCCCTGAGCCGGAGGCAGTCGTTCAACCAACTGTGCCACCCAGGCATCCCTCCCCCTTAATGTTCTTAAAAGCATATCGCAAGACCTGACTAAGAAATTTTGTAACAGTGGTATTTAGAAAAAGGCACCCACACTGGCAGGTCTCCCCATCATTCGTCACGATGGAGTAGTTTTCCAGGAATTTCTATCAGTATTCTAAAGGGATCCTCCCAGGATCCGCACTATATGGTTGGTAAGTCTGTACACTGTGCAAAGGCAACTGGCCAAGAGGGTGAGTGGGGGGCTGGAACCCAGCCCACACTGTTGTCATTGAGCTCCGTGCCCAGGGACCTGGGTTGCCCAGAGGCTGTATTTCCCTCATGTGTATATAGAGGCGCCCTAGAGAGTCTCCACCTGGCCCTCCCAAGTATATTATTTTCCAAAATATCTTACATTGGCACAACACGGCTGAATGGCCTATAAAAAGTCAGCAACTATCTTGTTAACGTTTTCTGAGGTCTTCATTGTTTTTATTTGCATGAGTGATTCAGGGGCGCGGGGTGGGGGTGGGGTGGGGTTGTTAAATCTAATGCTTCTGTCCCAGCGGTGTCAGAAACAAGAAGTATGAAAACCCTCCACACACTCGTCCGTGTCAGGGACCTCGCGGGTATGTGAAGAAGGCGCTTCTCACCTAGGACATGTGGTTCTGCTGTGTCTGCTGCTGCTGCTGCTGCTGTTGCTGCTGCTGAATGAGCTGCTGCTGCTGCTGCCGGCGCCGGGCCGTGCGGAGCTTCTCGAAGCGCGCCTCCATCTCTTCCAGGACTTTGGGGGTGTAGCGGACCACCAGCTTGACGCTGTCTTTAGCAGCCTTGAGCAGCTCCACCGCTTTCTCGTGGTGCTCCCCTTCCACGCTCTGAAAAGACAGGGGCAGCGCTTAAAGGGGCGAGCTCGCGCCCTCTTCTCCCTGCGAGACCCATCTGTGATTAGGGTCTCCTTCAAATCCCGGGTTGACAGGTCAAGAAGGCACGGCAGATGGGGCGCGCTGCTAGGGCTGTTGTTATTTACTGCGTTTGTGGTCGAAGGAGAGGCAGGTGAGGGCGCACTAGGGTACAGGACGGATTGAATGGGGGTTCAGGTTTGGAGGGTGAGAAGCCACCAGGACCTAAGAGACCTCGCTAACGTTGAGCGTGGGATTTCTAAAGTTCAGCTGGAAGAGGAAATGCACTGGTCAAGGAAATTCTTAAAGAATTTAAGAAAAAATAATACGAAGGGGAACTTTCGCTATCAGAGACTGATGTGATTGGGAATCTTATCTCGATTAAAGCAGTGTCTTACTGTTGTAGTGACAGAACACGGAGTCTAGAAGCGGATCCATCATGCGTAAAACTTTGTTATATGATAAATGGGGGATTTAGACCAAAGGGGGAAAGGACGGCTAAATAATGATGCTGAAACAAATCATTAAATGATAGAAAATAATGTAGAGCCGGATCTCCTAGACTATGCTAAACATAACCAATTAAAAATTTACATGGAAAAATAAAACCATAAAACAACTAAAATGAAGCAGAGCTGAAATGTTCATCTGGCAATGGAGAAAGAATGCTTAGGTAAAAATGCCAAGGGGGGGGAATCACAAAATCAGATTTACAAATTGTAAGTTTCTATATCTCATATACAATAAAAGGGCCAAATAACAAACAAGAAAAAATATTCTCGGTATATGACAATTTGTTCATATTCTTACCATGAAGGACTCTGAAGAGTCTATAAAGTCCTAAGCAAGATGGGCTCATGAACTCAGGGACAAATAATTAAAATAAAACAAAACAAAACAAAAAGCACCCTATGAAAGGATGTTAAAGTTCCCTTGCAATGAAAGAAGTACAGATGAAAAAAAATACTTCATTTATAACTCTAATTTTAAAATGATGAATATGTATTTTTTAAAATAGGGTGTATTTGCAAGGACCGAGGGAAATGGGACTGTCATACAAGGCTAGTAACTTAACACAAACTGACACGATTTTTCCAGAGGGCATTATTGTTATGCATCAAATAAGCCCTTTATAAAGAATAGTTTATTTTCAGAAAAACTTACTAAGGATATAATCAGATATGCACACATACCTATAAGGTAGGGATGATGAAGCAGAAAGCAAAAAAATAAATCACTTCTTGGCTTTTGAGTTCCAAGTCTTGGAGACATCATGGTATAGATAATAGTTGGGAAACTATGTTTTTACTACTTGTACTACAAGTAGGTACAAAGATGTTTCTATTCCCAAACCTTCTAAAGAGTCTCCAGGTTGGGATTAGGGAGAGGCAAAACAGAAGAAAGCTGTAATCAGACATTGCAGGGCCCCAAGAAAAGGAGATAATCTTCCCTGTCAGCTGATCCTCGGGGCAGATAACCTAACCCACATTTTATAGATCAAAGTGCACAGGTCTTTTTGACTTGCTTCCTGGATAAAGCTCCCAGGAAAAAAAAAAAAAAAAAAAAAAAAAGTCTGCATGAGGAGATAGGCTGAGAGAGTGTCAGAACACCCAAGAGTGGACTGAAGAGACCGGGAAGGCCACCCGCCACCCCAGGTTGGTGGAGATCACATTTTATAACCCAAGCAGAAAGGGGTCTAAAAATGGTATTATATTGAGCTACAAAAAAATAAAGTGAGTTGCATTTCAAGCACACTTCAGTTATATCTGTGGAGACTCATGATGGCCACATTATACAGATTTGGAGACAAGAGACCGTGTTCCAATGTTATCACTTGCTTCATCAAGGTGGATGTGGACTGAGAAAAAGAAAGTGCTTTGAATTTAGCAATGAGGCAGCCATCATGGCGTGTAAGAATACTGCTTCATCACATGTACGAAGCAGATACTAAGGATTTAAGAAATGACCATGATGAGCCCTGGAGACAATTTACAGAACCAGCCCTTCCCCAAGTCTGGAGAGCAAAGGTTTATAAACAGTGGTTGACAGAGTGAGTTTTTGCCTGTGGTTAAAACCTAGGAAAATAGGCTTGTTCATTGATCAATTCATTCTCTTAATTATTCATTCAATCATGGACTTGGTCCCTCAACAGATGCTTATTTAGCATTTATTCTATGAGTTCTATTCTACTCAGTTCTTGGGAAGAACATTAAAGGATAGAGGAAAACTCTGACCACTTTGTACAATATCATCCCTGTTTTCAGTGTGCTCAAAATTTCTAATTTGCCTCAAGATGAATGGTTATGATGTGAAAAATCTTCAAAAGGAAATCTGAGTGATTTGATTGTTGACGCCCTTCTCTAATTTCTCTTTTAATATTAAAATGTATGTGTTCATATATTTCAATAACATTGAAATTGGTTCAATTTCATTGGTTCACCCGTTTTCTAGGCCAGATGATTAATCTCCAAACTCCCTTTTTGGCTTTTGTTCTGTTTGCTTTCATTTAATAGGGTTGGAAATTCTAGGCCAGACCTTTAGAGGCCCATTATCCCCATGTAGGCACTATGCCTGCAACTTAAGAGTTGCCACGGGAGGGCTGTGAGGCTGATACATGGGGCTATCAAGCTCTCACCACAGGGACAGAGAACTGAGAGAAATATGGCTGGTATGCCATACTCAGTCCCACGGAACCCTCAAAGTTACCCTCTCCCAGCCCAACTTCTGTTCTCCCTCATACAGTTAGCGATTTATTAAAAACCAGACTCCACAGTCTTTGAATTTGGAATGTTTGCCCTGATGCTCTCTCTCTCTGACTCAGGCTCTCCTTCAGCTCACCAGCGATACCAGGTCTCCTGGTCTGACTCCACCTTCCACCTTGCTTTCTTCACCAGGGCACAGAACCTTCTGATGGGATCTGGGCAGACGGTCGTACTTCTGCTTCCAAAAATGTTTGGTTCAAAGAGTCTAAAGTTTATAATTGAAGGGTACAAGAGAAACTAAGAGGTAACTCAGAGATTCGAAGAAATAGAAGTATGTTTGTAGAATGTACTATTTCAAACCCTCTTCAACCTTATTTTTTAATTATTTTCGGAAAAATGTCTCAACTCTTGTCTTAATGACTGATCTGGATGGCTTCTTCCACTGGCCTTTGCCTACTTTGCGGATGCTTTTCAGTGCAGATGCTTGCCTCTTTAACCTATAATTTATCTCTTGAGTGCTCTTAGTCCCTTAGCTCAACTTATTAGAAGAATAAGGCTGTTTTCTCTTCTTTGCTTTTCTTTCTCTTCTTTTTTTTTTCTTTCCTTCCTTCCTTCCTCCTTCCCTCTCTTTTTTTCCTTTCTTCCTCTCTCTCTCCTTCCTTGCTTCCTTCCTTCCTTTCTCTCTCTCTCTCTTTCTCTCTTTTTTTTAAAGCTAGGAATGAAAAAGCAGATCACCTTCCCATGGAGGTCTCATCCATGCATAAAAAGCCACCAAACTATCTGCTCAGTGAGGGTATATGTGTTGATGTGCAAACACTTGTTAATAGGTATTCCTTGAGCCCTAAAAGTTTATCACCTATCCCTACTTTTGGCTTCTCCTATTTCTCACTTTTAATGAAAGTGTGCCTTATTTTGAGCTAAGTATATAAAACATGCTTTTTGAAATGTAATCGTTCATTTGTTGACAATTGAACTGTTTCTGTCAAAGCTTTATGTATAAAAGCCATCCTGACCCAGAAATTGTCCTTTGTGACACCTCGCTCTTGGAGCGGTCACTGAGACCCTGGGGCACCAGCTCGTCACAGATGGGGAGAGTGTGGCCCTTCTGTACTTTGAAGAAACCTTGAGGGGCTTCCTGTTTTAAAGCAAAACCCCCTCTTGCAGTTAAAATTGGAAATTCTATATGATTGGATTTCATTCTCTTGCTTTAAGGGTTTTGGTGTACCTACTGCAATTTTAGGAACTCATAAGCAAGGATTCATTTAGTAAAGACATCTGGTGAAAGATGTTATTTAGAAGGCGAGGGGTGGTAGAGAAGGCATGGGGGAATAGTAGGTACCTAAAAAACATTTAGACTAAGGAGAATATGGTCCTGAAAAAGAAAAGGCCCTACAGAGAGATATTATCTGCCCCACAGTTACACATACTTTGGCCATAATCATTTACCAGAATGAATTAAAAGGCACTAGGAAGAACAGACATTTCTATCCTGAAAATACATGTTTCTCCTGCTAAATCTTTTAAAAATATACATAGAAATCAGTATGAGAGAATCTTAATCATTTGTTATCACTTCCAAATGCATAAATACAAGCTAATAAAACATTAAATTGATATAAAACCATAATCCTATAATGTTACTATATAAGAGAAGATATTTCATTGAGGAAGCCAGGCGGAAAATAGCTCAGTAAAAACCAGTTGCATACTGGTTTCATCAGTAATCTATGCAGTGGTAAACTCAAGGAAGCTTTGAAGTTAGTTAATTTGATGAAAGTTTAATAAATCAGTGGCTGGTAAATGAACCAACTTAACAACATGGCTGGCTTCTGCTCTTTCAATAGCTTTGCTATTTCCACAGGTTGGGAGATAGCAAAATGGTTGCTAGTTCATGGTATGCTCAATTTCCTGGTTGATTAAGAATTCTGTCTAATAAAAGAGAACTTTGGATCCCACTGCAGACACTAATTTGCTCATGACTTGTGTTTCTTCCCTGTTGCACTAGGGAACCTCGTTGTTAAATTTTGACCCTGGCTGGCCCTCAGATAGAAGAGATGCCCGTCCTGGGGAAGAAGCTTGTTATCTGTGCGTAATTAGCTGTCAGATGGTCCATGCCCAGGTCTTTATGCAGGTCTCATTCTGTGGGGACTACTTGAACATAATCCTGACAGAGTTTGCTGATACAAAAGTTGCTTAAATACTTTTCCAGATAACCAAGTATTCCCTCTACCTCTCTGTTACTCTAGGCTTATCTGGAGACAGGGTAATATATGGGCTCCTACCATGACTTCAGTCATTCCTTTGCATTGAGGGCCAAATGATCCAGGGAGTAAAATATATGAAGAGCGCTGGGTCATAGGAATCAGGTAGCTCAGAAACTCAGAACATTACAGCTGTAAAGACCCTTAGAAACAATCTTCGTTATCTCCTTGTATCTAATCTTTGGTCTTGTTAACATCCATCACCAATTATAGTTACAAAATGCTTGTGACGAGAACTCTTGTGACCAGAACTCTTAAGATCTACTTTGTTAACACTTTCAATTTTTATTAATACAGAATTATTAACTACAATACAGATGCAATACAGAATTATTAACTACAGTTGCCATGGTGTACACTATACCCTTCTGACTTACCTATATCTGGAAATCTGTGCCTTTTGTACAGAGATCGGTTTTTTTGGGTGATGTGAAAGAATAGGAAATAATGACAAGGGTGAGATTGGTCGATTCCAAGCTCTAAAGTGCATGAATTGTCTAGTGAAGGAGCAGCATGAGGGCTACGTGAAGGGCTCCCTGTGGGTTATGGTTCTCACGTTGGAAATGTTCCAATATAGTCAAAGACAGACCTACTCCTTTTCCACAAAGTTTCCAGTGACTGATCATTTTGTTCTTAGGATAGTTTTTCTTTTAGTCCATTAAGTCATTTTATTATTTTAAGAGTACATATGTCTATATATAAAAATAAGTGTGTGTGTGTGTTTGTGTATACTCTGACATTTATTGAGCACTTACTAAGTGCAAAGCACTGCTAGCTACTTTCTGTGCATTATATCTAATCTTCATAACTCTATAAAAATGGGAATGGAACGCTTAAGAAATTTATCCTAGGCCTCCAGGTAATATGTGGATCAGATTAAAATGAACTGAGATCTGTTTCCAGAGAATTAGACTCTTACTTACCAAATTCATAGCATTAAACAAGATATTAAAGAGAAAGTAAATATCATATGGGGGGGGCTATTCCCTATTTGTGGTTTTTTTAAAGACCAGTAGTTCTAAATCTGGATGTCCATAGGAATCAACTGAGGCATTTTTTTTAAATATTAGAGGGCTGGCTGTATCTCAAACTTACCATATCCTCAGCAACATGACCTAGGAATATGTGACTTTATAAAACTCATAGAGCCAGCCAACCAGGCACAGACACGTACATCAGTGTTTGGGCACAGTACTCTAGACTATAATTAACCCAAATAGTAAATGGTCAATTTCTCTGCTATGTTATTCTGGGAAAGAGAGCTGAGTGGGTTAGAAAATCTTGTAATTTTGCCATGGCGTAGCTCTAGAATCATCATTTCTGGTCATTGAGAATACCTTACACATATTAATTGGGTATTTAATTAAGAATGGAATATCTCTGCACTAGCTGCAGGACATATTCAGAAAAAAATTTTATGACTTTTTGATCCATTCCTTCCCTCAAATATGTTAATTTCCTGTTCTAAATGTATTCTCTTTTGCTGAAGAAAAGTGACAAGTGTATAAAAAGTATCACATTTATCCCTTGGAAAAAATATGCTAATATTCTCCCATAGTACTCTTTCCCTGCCTAAATGCTAATATCTATTTCAGTGCACTGTAATTTATCAGTTTACAATCATTCTGCTGTCACCAGACTGTCCAAGGGCAAGATGAGTCTTATCTCCATGCCTAGCATCTATTGTGTGCATTGTGTGTTCAATTAAGAGTCAATGAAAAAACCATCTTTCTCCCTTCTCCCCTCCCTCTCACCCTCCCCCCCATATACATATATACACATACACCACGTGTCTCATATATACCTATGACATGACACATGGCACATACATATAACGTGTGTGTGACATAAGTCATACAAATGCTCACATATATACATATACCTATAGATACATGTATATACATATATGTATGTATGCATGTATATAACACTTTTCCTATTAAGCTAAGGAGTCAGTACTGCTTTGGTTTGAATTTGAACTTCTTCCCTTATCAGCTCAGACAAGTTGGTTAGTACCTCCAAGCTTCAAGGTCTTCATCTGTAAAACTGGTATAGATTATCCACTCCTAAGGATCATTATGGGCATTGAACTTAACGTACACAAAGCCCCTGGAAAAGTGTGTGACATTTAAAGAAGGTCCAAGAAATGCTAGCTCTTTGCGATAATCTTACTGTAGGGCTTCAGGTGCTTAAGGACGATAGCAACAACAAACTCTAATTCTGGAGTAAGTAGACGTTTCCTTTATATTATCTAGGGGCCAAGCCTGTTAAATAAATTAACAGTGGGTGGAGTTTGCTGGAAGGACGTTTACAACTATTTAGGTAAATCAACTGCTTCTAATCACTGTCAAGTAATTTAGAAGCACCATTTCCATACATGCAATCGATATGGTAATTACAAATGATCATTATTTATTCATGAAAAACTATCCCTCTCAGTCCCTCCACTGTGTACAACTTCATTAAGGAGAGGAACAGTGGACAAGAGATTTGCTTGATAGTAGCACCCATTATGTGAGCGAACTGGAGAGGGGAAAATCATCAACTGCCCCAACACTACAAAAGAGTGGAGAGGTTGACAGGAGAAAAGCGTGTCTATAATTACACGTATTTTCATCCTGTAGGAGTAGTTATAAATATAAAAATTTCTGAACCATGACAGCAGAGAATGCAGAGCATTGCCAGGTGGCCCAGGGGGCAAAATACCTGGAGAGGGCAAAAGCTTTAGAAGAAAAATCAGCACCAGAATACACCAGTCTAGCATTTGGGTGATCTCAGCCCACCTTTCAGATCTGGAGGCTAAGATGGAAAACAAATGCAGCTATGACACTTCAGTTGTGATGCTTTGTAGTAACTGCTCAACTCATGATGTTCTGGCTCCAAAGGAAGGGAAAAAATTCCTGATGCTTGTTCAGTTGAGGATTATACACACACACACACACACACACACACACACACACACTACACAATACACACACATCCAATAAATATACGTACACACACATGCACATACACACAGTAAATATACACACATATACACACACACAGACACACACACACACATCACCATCTTCAGTACAAATGTGAGCACTAGAGATCGAAACAGAAGCCAACTGCATGGGAGATCTTCCAACTGCTCTGTTCATTTCTGAGGAGTGAGTTTCAGCAAAAGTCGAGGTTACAGCGAACCCTTCCTAGTCATGACTGACCTGATTTGTGCTGCTAACATGCATGCTGTGTCCATCCACACTCTCTCAAGCCACAGACTCTGTGACACTAAAGCCCTGAGCTGCAGAGACTCTTGCCGACGTCTAGAAACAGTTGTGCAGTAAATGCTGATTTTCAACATCTGCTTCTGGGTGTGGTTTGCAAACCGGGAGGGGGGGGCGGTGTGGAGGTGTGATAACCACCATCCCACATACCCTTCTCCAAACTCCCCACTATTATACTCCACTGAAACACGCAAATATATCTCAGCCTCTCAAATTTAGTGACTCTTCAGCAACTCAACAGACTGACCCTAGTATAGCCTGTGTGACAGGGCTGAAAGCCCAGGGACTGGAGTCAAGAAGATCGAGGCATGTTAAGAGCAGACAAATCACTGATGAAGAGTGTGATTTTTTGAAAATGCCTTTCCTCTCTGAGCCTCAACTCCTAGATAGAGACAATCCCTGGTTTGAGCACTCACGTCCCAGGAATTGCCTCCGTCCCCGGCAACCCGCGACAATTGTCACTCATTAAGATGCAGGAAGATGTTACCAAAAAATACATAGTAACGCCTGGTACATCCTCTTTCTTTGGTAAATCTTTGGTTTTTTAAAAAATCAGCCGTCCTTTATGGAGTATGAATTTTCAGTGGACACGAGGGGAAGCAGTTTTATCAAAGGACAGGTCCACTGAATACCAAAGGCAGCATGAGGAAGGGGAAAGGAAGAAGAGATCTCACTTAAGAGAAAAGTTGGAAAGAGTAGGTTTTCTGGCGCCTCGGTCATTATTGCTCACTTTGCAATTTTGCCCAAGACCCGAAAAGGAGACTGAGTGGGATCCGCTGCTCCTGCAGAATCCCAAGCCCGGAGGAGGCTGGCTTTGACTTGTCAAACTAGGTTAGAAGGAGTACTCAAATTCAGTGGAGGTCTGAAAGTTGATGAGGTAGTGTTGCCTGGCTGAGATCCCTCAGGTCAAATTCCAAAGCCCACTCTTCAAACAGTCCCCACTGAATTTTAGGATGGCTGGGCTGTTGCTGTGATAGGGATAAGGCTAATACTGGAAGGTTGTATGAAAGATGTTGCAGCTTATAAAAAAGGCTTCATCTCTAGGAGGCACAGGGGAATCCTATTTAACTAAGCACAGTGCACATCACCCTGTCTTCTCTCCCTGCGGTAACAACTGGGATTCTGTCAACCAGAATAGTGTGTTTGGTTTTGATTCCCTTCCCGCGTTTCGGCGTCTTAACTCTAGAGATCTCACAGAGACCACCGTTTTCGAAAGGGTGTCAGAGAAAATAATAGGTTCCTGAAATTATTCAATCAAACCCTTAAATGATACACGGATAAATAATAATTTAACCAGTTTTAGAATCCTAGACGCCCAGGCAATTCATATAAAGCATTTGGGAGAAACATAAAAAACCTAGGCAGCTCTGAGTCCAGAGCTGTCAAATGTGGTGTTTTGATTTTTTTTAATTTTTTTTGTAAAGTGTAAAAAGCAGCAGGGGGACATTTATGTTGCTGTGTATCATGAATAATAAACATTAATAATAGCTATAATATTTAATTGTGAAGACTTAACATTACAGATGCCTTCTTGCAGGAGAAGCGAACATTTAAAGGCTATTTTGGGTTTACTGTCCAATGTCTCTCTGGCTCTGCATATAAATGTCTTTTCCAATTAAAAGTACACCCAGAGAATATTCTTGGATTTGTCACCAGTGACTTAACACTAAGATTTTTCAGGTAGGTCCGCAAAATGAAACTTATTTCCAATGCTTTAACTGGCTCTAACCTCCAAAGATTCTTTTCACCCTTCCTCTCTGGTTCTTGCTGTCACTGGCCATGCAGTGGCCGTACTAGACACTCTGGGGACATCTCTTGCATGCTCCCCTCATGCAATTAACCACCAAACTGATTGATAGTCATTCCCCATTTACCATCTCCTCTCTCCTCCCTCTTATTTCTTATGGTATCTTGCCTGGATTTTAAAATATCCTCTGTCTTCTCTCTTATCAAAACTATTCTCCAGAGTCTTGTTTGAGTCCCTTGGTCTTTCCATGCTGTTGCTTACTCCGGTGAGGAGCAGAATATACACAGCTCTGGTAGACACTGCCCTAGAGACCAGGGACAGGGCCACATCAATCGTTTCTCCCCAGAACCCAGCCCAGGACACAGTACGCACCCAGCGTCTGCTTAACCTATCTGGGGAGAGCTGGCTTCAAAGCTTTGACCCAAAGATTAGCGGCTGTATGATTTAGGGCAAATTATATCATTTCCCTGAGCTTCAGTTCCTATGCCTGCAAAATGGTGTAACACTTCCTTTAGCAGTGTCACTTAAGGATTAATGAACTACCCATGTAAAGTACCACATACTAAAACTGGTCCACGGAATGCACCCAAGAAAGGCAGGTTCCTCTACCTGATGAATATTTTCCCATAACTTTGTATAGCATGCAAACTACTTCCCTCATATAGGTGGGCCCAACCCTGCTTCCTTATATTCATTTCCAATATATGGTCTAATATTCTGTTTTTCCCATGTATTTTCATGCTTCTGTAATCTCTCAGTCTTATTCCCTCTGCCTAGAATGTCTTTCCTTCATTCTCCTGTGGTAGTAAATCCCCACCCATCATTCAAAGTCCATTCCAGATAGCACTTCTCTATTAGGTCATTCATTTTCTTGGTCCAAACACCTTACAGTGACCTACAAGGACCTTCCCTCTGCACTCCCAGCTGACCTCTTCAACTTTACCTCCTAAGACTCTCCCCCTCATTCATACCCCAAAATCACAATGGAGTTCTCTTTTGAATTGTACATGCCTCGTTCATTTCTGCCAGAATTTAGAATGACTAGCGCCCTCTCATAAAGCGTTCAAGTAAAAAAAATGCTCGACTTTATTACTTAGGGAGATACAGAATAAATCCAGAATGGGACAAAAATTATCCATTTATTTTTAAAAATTGATAATGTATTGCCAAAGACTTGGAGAAATTTATGTTCTCATACAATGCAGGAGTGTAAATTGGAGGTCAGTTTGGCAGTGTCCATTAAAATAACAGTATGCCCAGATCTCCCTAACCTTAGCCCATGTCAGTATCCACGCCAGAAAAACAGTCATTGGTAAACATGAAGATTTTCATTAAAGCCATGTTCACAATAACAAAAACAAACAAACAAACAAATAAACAAAAACAACCAAAAAACAGAAAGCCAGTTGGGTAACAAGCTAAATGTCCATCTCTGGGGTAATGCTTAGATTAACTGTGGTACTCACACACCACAGAATACTATGGAGCGGATTAAAAATGGAAGCATATGGGGCACCTGGGTGGCTCAGTTGGTTAAGCATCTGCCTTCGGCTCAGGTCATGATCCCAGGGTCCTAGGATGGAGTCCCACTTCAGGCTCCTTACTCAATGAGGAGCCTACTTCTCCCTCTCCCTCTTCTGGCTGCTCCCCCTGCTTGTTCTCCTTCTCTCTCTGTCAAACAAATAAATAAAACCTTCTTTAAAAATGTAAGCATAGGGCGCCTGGGTGGCTCAGTGGGTTAAGCCGCTGCCTTCGGCTCAGGTCATGATCTCAGGGTCCTGGGATCGAGTCCCGCATCGGGCTCTCTGCTCAGCAGGGAGCCTGCTTCCTCCTCTCTCTCTCTGCCTGCCTCTCTGCCTACTTGTGATCTCTCTCTGTCAAATAAATAAATAAAATCTAAAAAAAAAAAAAGATGTAAGCATATGCTGACAAGGGAAGATATCCAAGACACACTTCTTAAAAAAATATTTATTTAGTCATTAGAGAGAGAGAGAGTGTGAGAGTCAGCACTGGGGGAGGACAGGGAGGGGCAGAGGGAGAGGGAAAGAGAAACCCAAGCAGACTCCTTGCTGAGCACAGAGCCGAGTGTGGGGCTCAATCCCATGATCCCAAGATCACGACTGCAGACAAAACCAAGAGTTGGATGCTGAACAGACTGTGCCACCCAGATGCCCCCCAAGACATACTTCTGAGAAAGCAAGTCACGGAATAATAAGTACATATGAAAATATCAATGCATTTTTAAAACTTACTTATAAAAATAGCATTCATTGAGTGTTTACTATTAAATTTATCAAAATAGTTACCCTTCCTAACAACCGGGCGGGGTATGTAATGTTATCATCTGAATTTTGTATAAGGAAACTGAGACTCAGTGAGTTTCCAAGGACACAACACCATTAATGTGTAAGGACTCTGCCTCCCCACTTGCCTTGTAATCACTGTTCTGTATTGCCTTATATGTTTAGGTTTAAAAATAAATAAGTAATTAAATAAATAAGTAATTTTAAAAAGTAATTAAATAAATTAAATTATTAAAAATAAATAATTAAATAAATGTGCTGGAGCGCAAATAAAAATGTTTGCAGAAGTACCTACTCTCATAGTGTTTCTTCTCAAGGGCAGGTGGAGGGAGGAAGGAACTAGAATGGAAAGAAGAATGGCTAAAAAGGTTTGTTTGTTTGTTTGTTTGTTTTTTAATTGACTGGGATCTTTTCACACTGAATTATTTGCAAGTTTTATAAGGATGGATTCATCTTTTTTGTATAATTTAATACACTAGCCCAATACCATCATAAAGAAAATGAGAGGGGAAAGTCATTCTAAAACAAACCGAAGGTGGGACAAAGGGTAATTTTGTTTAAAAAGTGCTTTGAGGCACAGCTTTGAAGGAATTTGAGCAAAAAAAATTATAACTGTAATTGCCTGGGTGATTTAGGGGAAATGAAGGGATTTTAGCTGCATTACTGCAAAAGTTATAGATGTAGAAATGTGATCTGTGAAAACCACCGAGATTCCGTTTGAACCGTCATCACCGAATGTTTTTTCTGCTGGTATCTTTAATTTTCTGAAACCAGCCTGAGTTTTCCTTTCTTCCACATCCTCTCGTTGTTCATTGATCTGTGCTAACATTTTGGTTACACGGCCTGGTAGATCATTCGTGCTGAAGCAGGCGTGGTATACCTCCAGGTTTTCAGAGAATGATGTTTGACTGAGAAATGGTGAGGAGGAATGATGAAATACTGCAGGTTTAAATTCTTGCTTTTCACCTAATGCCTCCTGAGTTGAAAAACGGCAGTGATTTCAAGCTTGATAGATGTGAGATCCCAGAGTCAGGTATAAATCAATCCACCCAGGAAGTTTTTTGAAAATGACATGAGTTGACTTCATATTCCTTTATATTCATCCCTATGATGATTATTGATCCTCCTGGTACCCTGGCACTCCCCATCCTTACACTGTACTGATTTCTTTTCTTTTCCTTTAATGCTTGCCACCATCAAACATTATAGATGTTTATTTATTTCATGTATTGCTTATCTTCCCCACTGGAATAGAAACTCCATGAAGATAAGAATTTCCCTCTCTCTCTCTCTCTCTCTCTCTCTCTCTTTTTTTTCTCGCCAAAGGATCCTGACTGCCTCTGATAGTGCCTGGCACCCTACAGATGCTTAAAAAATACTTTTTTTTTTTTGGACAAATAAATGACTATCAAGACTATAACCAGGCAATGTTATATAACCTTATTTGGCTACATATGTGCTCTAGGGACAGGGAATTTAACTATCTTTTGTCAGCGGATAGTCTGATTCTACTCTCTCAAACTAAAATTTTGGTGGAGTAACTGAGTAGCTAATGTGTTAAGAGAAAGCAGATGATGTGCTTAGGTCCAGAGAGAGTAACACGAAAAAGAGAGTTAAAATTTCAAGTTTGACTAGGGTCCCGCATTTCTTAGATAACTGAAAGTACATCAGATGGAATGTTAATGACTATATTTGATTTGTTTTATTCACAGAGTAATCAAATGTGCCTAATAAGTTGCACATAATTAACTTCTTGATGATTTTCTTAATAAATGTATTAGAGGTCAAGCAGGTTAAAAGTGATTGGGCTTCTTTGTGGAACACTTCAAATATGTGCAAAATATATTAAATACAACTAGAGAAGGCATTTTAACTTCTACAAATATTGACACCCTAAAAAGATGTGTGATCTGATAACTAGCATCATACAACGTTGTACTATCCCTCCTGCCAATTTCACTTAGTAAAATAAGACCCAGGCAAAATGGTGTGTGCAGTGGGTTCCTATGGGAATTAGCTCTGTCTCAATTGCTATAGCATGGCCAGTGATATTTAAAGTTGCTTCTTGGGGTGGCTGAGTGGCTCAGTGGGTTAAGCCTCTGCCTTCAGCTCAGGTCATGATCTCAGGGTCCTGGAATCAAGCCCTGCATTGGGCTCTCTGCTCAGCAGGGAGCCTGCTTCCCCCTCTCTCTCTGCCTGTCTCTCTGTCTACTTGTGATCTCTCTCTGTCAAATAGATAAAATCTTTAAACATAAATAAACAAATAAATTAATTAGTTAATAAAAAGTTGCTTCTTACATTAAGAATGAATAACAACATAATAACCATTTAAATTTTCTAAAAATTTAGATAGATCGTAGACACAACAATAAAGAGAATTTCAGGATCAGGAACTGTCCCTCCTCCCAGCGTGGTAGTCAGTCTCATTCCAGATCCAATATAAAACTCAGAGGGCTCTCAGGATCTCAGGTTCCCTGCAGACTTCAGTCCTAGACTTTAATAGCATGGTCAAATAGACTACTGTGCCATCTAGATTCAGGCAGAAAAGTGGAGAGGTCTTAGCCTGTTTCTGTTCATAACATAGTGACCCAATATTTCTACCAATCATCCAAAGCTAAATCTAAGGCCAATTATGGGTAATGTAGCCATTTATGAAAGACTTAACTTGATGTTTCCAGGATAATTAGATAAAAGCAAGCCCCTTCACTGTATGATCTCTGTTTTGCTAAACTGCTCCTTTCCCATTGCCAGGCATAGGTGCACATGGTTAATAATTCTTTTTTGGCAGTCTGATTGAATCCTTTGAAGTGATTTCTCAAAGTGCTGCCAGCCTGTAGACACAGATTCACTCACGATGAGCTGTCAGTCTCTTTGCCTTTGTCACCCATGGTAATTAAGGTCAATGGCAGGGTTCCTTCTCATGGATCCTATCATTCTGAGACAAGCCTTGGATGCAGTCCCCTCTCCAGAATGCTGGAAAGGAGCATGCTACATGCTACGATTTGGTAGAAGTCTATGGTTCAATATGACACACTTTGCAATTTCATTAAATGTGGTCATACCCCCTGGCTAACTTAGAGAGGTGTTGTTCAGACACCACGATGGCCAAGACTCCCTCCTTCCATTTCCCATAGCTGAGGCTCGGCAACTAACATCTAGGTTTGGGGGGGGGGGGGATGAACCTCCCAGTAGCCACACAGAGCTTATGATTTGTTATATGACTGCCATTTGTATCAGCATCTTCTTTCTTTGTAAATGTAATCAAGAACAAGACAAGATCAAAATCCATTGTGGAAAACTCCACAAACTTGGCTTTAACGTGGTCTGCATTTCATTAGGCATACCTATGGAATCGTGGTATATTAACAACATCCTAACTCTGCTTTAGGCTGGTGCCAGCAGTCTGTGGACCAACATTTAAGAACCTAAAAGAATGCTCTTTCTCAAGCCAGTTAAGCTTAAACTGAATCATCAAGCACAGCTCTTAGGCAATAGAAATTGGCTTCTCTGCTAATGGTTATAACAATAACCAGTAATTGAGTTTGGTGAATTCCTCAAAGCCAAAATGATGCCAGAACTCGATGAAGCACAGAATTTGAAGACAAATGCTGTATTCCTTTGAGATAAACCACATGGTTCTCAGCCAACAGAAGAAGGATGATTACTTCCATTTTCAGCACTTGCAAATTAAGACTCTGTAGCAACAGGAAATACAGACAGACCCATCTGGGAGCTTGAGGAAAAAGGCTTTTTGATAATAATATATGGCAATAATGGTGCATTTTTTTTTTTTTAGTGGAAAGATAGTCTTCTTTTTGCCGATGCTATCTATATTCATTAATTCCCTCTTTTACCTTCAATACTATTAAGCAAGGTAGATTGGACAGGTGCTCTTATATCAGTTTTGAAGGTATAAGAACACCAAGAAATCCAATGACTTGTCAATATCAACCAATGAATAGGCTCCAACTGCCTCTGGACTTAGAATGGTCAACAGGGGACTTTTACTGTCTTTTGAAGATAAACAGAGAGCAGAGCAAAGGAAATGACTTAGCCTGAAATGAGAGTTTAAATGTATATACAGGTAAAATTGTAAGATAGGAAGGGACCCTTACCTGTCTTAAAGGAAAGTTATTTACATTAACAGTTAATATAAATAGTCATTAGTAAGAATTAATGGCAGATACTTAGTGGCAGATACTTTCACATACTTTCTCTTAGTTAATCACATCTGCCCTGCAAGAAAGGTATTGTTGTTTCTGCATTATACATGATGAAACAGAGTTTCAAAGAGTAAATGATCAGGCACCTGGTGGTTCAGTTGGTTAAGCGTCTGCCTTCAGCTCAGGTCGTGATCTCAGGGTCCTGGAATCGAGTCCCGCATTGGGTTCCCTGCTCAGTGAGGAGTCTGCTTCTGCCTCTACTCCTCCCCACTGCTTGTGCTCTCTCTCTCTCTCTCAAATAAATAAGTAAAATCTTTAAAAAAAAATAAATGATCTTATTATGGCTAGAATATCCTTACACGACTCAGAACGTATAAGAACTCGAATTTTAATGTCTTAATTGAGATGTTGAAAATATCAATTGGCAGTGAAAGTGTTCTCATTTCCATTAAAAGTAGGATAGAAAGACAGAAAATTGCTTTGAAGTTGTTAACAGGTGCCTGATCTTAGTCAAGTGGTGTAAGAGTATAGAAAGAAAATGTAAATAAGAGACCAAAAAACACCATACTTAAATAGTGAAAAAGTATCACGTGTTTCATTTCATAATGAATAGCCTTAGAAGGTATCAGAAATTCTTAGCCTATCACCAGATTTCAGAGTAGATGGACATCAAGATTCCTCTTGCACTTAAAAGGAAATAAAACGTCTTTGGTTGCACCTACATGAATCTGCCTCATTCCCAACCAGCCCTTGAGCTCATGGTATCTGACTCTCCATGATGCAGTCGCTCTGTTCATATTGGCCAGTCCCACGTGGCAAGTCACGGACTTTCTTACCTGGGTGCCCCCACAAAACTCTCTCCTCTGAGGACAACGGACTCTTCCTTGCCCTCTGTCTCAGACAGACTATCCCTAATGGTTATTAAAAGTACATTCTCATACTCTTTTACACAGCACCTTATTTTCTTCTCCTTTTCCCTTTCTGGCACCTGTCACAGGGCTTAATTATGAGGCAGTTTTATATCCAGAAGAATAAATTTTTGTGGTTTTTTTTGTGTTGTGTTTCCCCACCCCCCCATACCCTTGGCTTCCTTCAAACCACACCCAGGTGACCAAAAAAAGGACTCAAAAATAGCTGAAAACCTTTGGCTGTTCTGCAGAAAGAAATGGCAGCATTGTCTTCCATCATCCAAAGATGAGATAGAATTGGGGCTGGGGGAACGGCAAAGAGGAGGCCGAGGGGCTTCATCGACTATATAGATGACAAAAAGTGAAAAGGAGAAAAGTTTCCAAGGTGGCAGGGGAGGATCGGGAGGAAGGTGGACAAGATTCACACATGCCTGCCTAAGACTGGAAAACCAATTTGCCCCCAGCCTGTGAGGCTGTCCTATTCCATGGTCTTGGACACCCGTATGCCCTCTGGATTTAGCACCCTGAAGAAGGCTGTAGAAGGCTGGTCTTATCCCCTGGAACTTACAAAAGTAACCTTACATGGAAAAGGGGGCTTTGCTGATGTGATTGGATTAAGAATTGAGATGAGGAGATTATCCCGCACGATCCAGGTGGGCCCTAAGTGCAACCCCAAGTGTCTTTATAAGAGGGGAGTGGAGGAAGGTTTGACCCGGGAGCGAGAAAGGTAATGTTACCGTGGAGGCAGAGATTTAAGCGAGATAGCCACAGGTCAAGGAATGTCTGCAGCCACTAGAGCTAGAGGAAAGAGAACAGGATTGTCCTCTAGCGACTCAGGAAGGGGTAGAGCCCTGCTCACCCCTTGGTTGACCCCTTTGGGTCATTCAACTGATGTCAGACTTCTGGCCTCTTGAAGTCTGAGAGAACTCTTTTCTATTGTTTAAGCCATCAAGTTTGTGATCACTTGTTGGAGCAGCCATAGCACTGCTCCTGTATCAACTATCTGGAGTGAAAATCTCATTATTCTGGCCAGTGTAGAACGGAACTCAGTCATCAGGGTGATTTCCTTCAGGTTGGAGAAGTGACAGATATATCACCGGTACCATATAGATTTATGTGTATATTCTCATTATTACTATCAGCATCACTTTCCTACTCTCTACCAGGCAGAAAGTTCCATGAGACTTACAACCTTCTTTATTTTGTTCACCATCTGTACCCAGGGCTTCGCTCAGCAGCTGTCATATAATAATTGCTCCACAAATAATTGTTGAATGAATGAAAAAAAATTGCTAAAATAGCACAAAACAAGGAAAACACAAACAACAAATGGTAAAAATAACTGAGTAAGACTGCACTAGCAACTTCACGGAACCATCAAAAACCCATTGTCAGCAAGCTAAGCAGAGATTTAGGTCAGTCTGACCCCATGTGTAGGAGTGCTTTTGAGCATCTAGATATCTGTCCTTTATTACTGCCTAAATGTGAGTGTGTCCTGGCACTGAGCCATTTTCAGTCAGTTTTACCAGAACAATCTCAGTGGATGCTCAAAGCTCAAGTAGAGCTGTTCACGTCTGAGAACCAGTACTCACAGGGCCCAGGGCAACAGGCTGAAACCACAGGGCGGGAAGGCAGTAGCCTGTGAGCTCTTGTCACCTGTTCTGTTGGGGTGGCCGACCTCACAAGCCATGTCAGGACGAAGGGGACCAGACCACTCCCTGCTCAGCGTTGCCACGTACTGGAGGATAGGGTGCCTGGTGCCTTGGGTGTGTCCCTCCCAAGGTGACTGGGATAATAAAACAACACAGTTGTATTTCTCGTGGCTCCTTTACAGTTGTGAGTGGAGTGTCTCGTGAAGACATCCAGAGAACAAAAGTTTTCAGTACTTAAATGAAGTTCCAGCTTGCACTCCTATTTAATTATAACTGAAACAATCTGCCACTCAGTTGCCAAGAAAGGTGAAGAATCTGGAAAGGCCTCCTAGGCAGAAAGAAGAAGTGAGGAGAATAGCTTTCCTCGAGGCCCCGTGGTCTAGAACGGAGCTGGGGACTCTCACAGCAGGCCTCCAAGGGAAAGTGAAGACGGAGGCTCTGCCTCTCTGCCTTCCCCCGCTGAGGTCTATGCATGCTCCCTTCTAACAGGCAAGCGACGTGGGCAGTGGTTGTGGGTCAGTCGGGGCTGTAACTGGTGGTTCCGGCCACGCTGTGGCCTCTGAGATTTCTGCGTCTGGCACAGAGTGGAGTGAGGGGTTAGCCAGCTGTGGAACGGCTCAAATACATTCAAACCAAACTCTTCAGGCCCCTTTCGTATTCTGAGCCACCTGAATTCAAGTAAACGCGTCCTTTTCCAAGACATTACTATTTTTAGGAATGTTTCTTAAATTTGAAAGGTCAAAGCCCCTTGTGAGAGTCTGAGAAAAAGAACAGACCCTTTTCCCACCAATAATGCACTTACGTAAACCCATAAAGGTTAAGATACCTTGATTTTTTTCCTACAGATAGAAAAAAAATATGAATTTATTAATGGCTAAGGTATATATTTAGCTTTATGAATGAATAAGGCCAGACTGCCCGAGTTAGAATTTCCAACTCGATCATTCAGTAGCTGTATGACCTTGGGGAAGTTTCTTGATTGCTCTCTTCCTCGGTTTCCCCATTTGTAAAATAAGAGTACTAATAATAGCACCTACCACAAAAGATCATTATGGGGAAACAACAAATTCATTATGTAGAGCGCTTACAATGGTGTCTGGTGTCCAACGATTCGATATGGAGCCTTGTCTACGTAAAGGGACTGTTCAAGGCTGAAGGTAAGGCAATGAACAAAAATGTGCTATCTTGAGTGCTGTGAAGTGTGTAAGTCTGATGATTCACAAGCCTGTATCCCTGAGGCCAATAATACATTATATGTTAATAAAAATAATTAATAAAACAATTACTACTGTCATTGGACACACATTCTGATGTGAAGCTTAAATTTTTATAGAAATCTTAATACATTTCATAGTAACTTTTAAAAATTATTTTATTTGTGTTTTCTCTTTGTTCAGGTAATGGGTAAGTAAGATTTTCACACAGATTTCCCTTCTGGGATACTGTAGCTCTTCAGAGCTCAAATCTAAGGAATTCTAATTTTTGTTTCACCCTCATTCCACACCTGACAGCATTTCTGCATAAGTAATTTAGACTGTGACTACTCACCCTTAACTTGGCATAGGTATTTGTAAAATGGGAAAAAAGCCAAATTCCAGGAAAACAATTTATTCTGTTCCATCCCTAAACTTTTGCTCATTCATCTGTTATGCTTAAAAATCAATTAGCACTGTGCATACACTGTATCAACAGCTTTATTTAGGATTAACTACAGAGCTGGGCAAATTTAACTGCAATTTTCCCACCAATGATGCTCTAAAAACACGCATGGATTTCAGAAGCTAATGAAGGCCTCTTCCCACTAGGACATATTTTTAAAGTTCTAGTGCTTTTATCTTTCTGTCTTCTGCTGTTTGCTTCCCACCTGCCCTCTCTTCCATCAGTACCAGTAGGATATCATATTTCAAGTTGATTCTTTTGAAATTTCTCTGTTTAAAAAGGATTACTAGAAAATAATTATAGAGTCATAGAAAGTTGAAAAGAAATACAGAGGGAAGCCCCATGCACCCTTTACTCAGCTTCTCCCAATATTAGCATCTTTTAAAAGTATTGTTTAATGTTAAAAATAGAAAATTGATGTTGGCACAATCCATGGAACTTACTCAGATATCACTGGGATTGACTTTTTAAATAACTAATAGTTAACATTTGGTAAGCATCAGTTATGATCACAATAAAGACCGGAATTCAGTTCCCGTGTGTGTATTTCAGTGTGGGTTTCTGTGTATCCATTTCTGTGTGTGTGTGTGTGTGTATGTGTGTGCGCGCGCGCACGCACGCGCACGCGGTGGGACGGGGAACAAACTCTGGCCTAGCTACCCATTTCATGCTCGACTCTTCTGAGGAACAACTGGGAGAATATCATGTAAATGCCATTCATAAATTGTAAAGTTCTAAATAAACAAAGTATCATATTGTAGTAGCTTCCTAATCGTTCTGTTCAGGAAAAATCTCGCATTAGTCATGTGCACAGAGAGTAGCTGGAACCTACTTACCTGTATAAAAAGGGGTGTGTGGGGGTGTGTATAGTGGTCTCAGGGAAATTCCATCTAAGGACACAGAATCACCGTTACAGAGTTAGAAGGGAACTTGGGGCCAACTATTCCAGCTCTCTACACATACTCTAAAATACTCCTTCAAGGTGCTTCTTCTGTTCTCTGATCAAAACTTCAAATGATGGGCACATACTGTTTCAGGATTCAGTCTTTCCCCGTTTATAGAGCTCTATGTGTTGAAAAGCTCTTTAGTATAATAAGCTTGAAATACTTTCCTTATGACTTCTACCCAAGGGCCTTGGTTCGGCCATCTGGCACCTCGCACAAGGCAGGATGACTGAAGACAACCATCATTCCCTTAAATACTATCTTCTCCATCCTAAACAACTCCCTTCCTTCTTTAACATGTTCATTGGATACAAGACTGCTCATGTCTGGATGGACTTAATTGTTCTCCACAGGGATGGAACCAGGACTGGAGCACAATGGGGTGTGAGCTGAACAGCACATTCCAGAGCTGGACCAGTTTCCTCCCATGTCTGTACATTATATTTGTATTAATGCCCTGATACTCACATTAACATGTTTTTGTGTTGTTGTTGTTTTTCCAACTTCCCTCATATTCCTCTTGAAATCAACTGAAATCCCCAAACTTTTTTTTTTTCCTCTCTGGTTTTGATGTTTAGTCATTCCTCCCTGATTTTGCACAGAGGTAGCTAGTATTGTGGGCACAGGAGCAAGACCTCATGTAGGTTCCCATTAAATTAGGCCTATTCTTGGGGCACCTGGGTGGCTCAGTGGGTTAATGCCTCTGCCTTCAGCTCAGGTCATGATCTCGGGGTCCTGGGATTGAGCCCCGCATTGGGTTCTCTGCTCAGTGGGGAGCCTGCTTCCTTCTCTCTCTCTGCCTGCCTCTCTGCCTACTTGGACCTCTGTCTGTTAAATAAATAAATAAAATCTTAAAAAAAAAATTAGGCCTATTCTACCATTCTACTGAGATTTTTATTTTTACTATCTGGGCTTTATCACTAAATTTATTTATTGTCTTTGCCGCCTCCACAATGGCTGCACCCTTTAAAAAAAAAAAAAAAAAGGCTTACACGCTTCAGTCCTTTCTAAAAATTGCTGATGACATACTTGGGCAGAGAAGGGTGAAAAGAAGATCAATACAAAGCTATAAACTCGAACAGTAACATTTTGACCCTCTGTTAATGTTAGATTTTAATCGAGCATTCAGCTCTGTTTTTACTGAGGGTTGACATAAGAAGTAGCCCTACACAAAAGGCCTCTGTATTTTCTAGAAAATCGTATTAGGTAATTCAGTGTCCCATTTGTAAGAATCCCACGGGAAATTTCTCCGAAGCTCAGGTTTAGAGAAAAAAAAAAAAAAATTCCCTGCAATGGTAGCTGAGCTGGTATGAGTTTCCGTCTGTTTTGTCTTCTAAGACACTAAGAGAGAAACTGAAAATCACCTGCTCCATTGCTGTATCTTTTCTTTATATCTACTTATTTATTTTTTCCTCTTTCCATCATCCCACTTTATTACCTAATATGCATTTTAATAGTTCTATATATAAATTTTTTTTATCAGACATTGTGACATATCCTTTCTAAAAGGAGGCAAGGAATAAAAACAAACATACATAATCAAGACATACTTCCAAATATCTTTTCAGATGTATAAAGACCCATGGAATAATTTCTTCACTTTTTAAGTAGGACTTTAGGAAATGTTCCCCAGAGTACTTGTACTAAAGTAGTTTAGGTTTGCTTCAGCCCTTCAGATCACTTTATTCTAATTTTTTTTCTCAGTTTATAATGACATGTTCTCAAAATCTTCCATAGTAATTTCCTCAAATGGTACTTTAAGGTGTTAAGAGAAATAATTTGATCATTTGCCAATCTTTCCTCTTTTTTAGCTCTTCCATTATGGGGTTATTATTATTTTTTCTAATTAAGTACTTCTATCTGACTAAAATTTATACTGAAAAGACTTCTGGATTAGGTGTTAGAAGCCCGGGGTTCTTGCATGGGATTAATTACTCTTTGCATGGCTAGGAGAAACTCAAGAAGTTTCTCATCTACAGAATGAAAACTACCTCTTGATGAACATCTAGTCAATATTAGGCACTCTTAAAATGTATACAACTTACTTTTTAAAAACTTTAAAATATGTAGCTTATAACATATAGTTTAAATATATGGATGTGCAATACTTGAAACCCCAATTTGAAAAACTTAAACCAGTCCAAGAGCTTGGCCACTGTAAAAGCATTAATTATACTATTTCACTGAAAAAATGATGCTTTGCTTATTAGCAAAAGTATATCAGAAATGGATTCAAAATTGGTGAAACTAGTGACTCATTAAGTACATGATAAATGGAACTTCACTGGTAAGATGAAGAGTTTTAAATATACGTGGAATATTAAAGACTTTTGGAGACACTCACCATCTTTGCACGAACAGGGTGCAAAAATCTTGAGGAGGCTCATAGCCCATACCATAGGATTAGCAGCCCAAGTCTGATCACTAAAGCTTCTGATTTCTAACTGCCAGTTTAATAGGATTTCTCATTGTCTGAGACTGAATGTAAGGGTAGCAAAATCCTGGCCCTGGAATGTTGTTTCATCTGCTTCAAGTGAACCTTTTTTCCCAGGTAATGACTGAAACATCTGAATGGACAGAGAAGTTGAATTTGATCAACTTCTGAAAGAGAATGAATGAGTGCCTTTTTGCTAACATGGTTGCTGAAATAGGCCTACATGTAGGGGTGCCTGGGTAGCTCAGTCGGTTAAGTGACTGCCTTCCGCACGGGTCATGATCTCAGGGTCCTGAGATCAGTCCTGAGTCAGTCTCCCTGCTCAGTAGGGAGTCTGTTCTCTCTCTCCCTCTGTTCCTCCCTCCTGCTGGTTATCTCTCTCTCTTTCAAATAAATAAATAAAATCTTCAAAAAAATAAAATAAAATACACCTGCCTGTGTAGTAGAACTTGCCTTAAGACATACTTTTAGCAAGGCTAGCATTAACTATCATGGGGCTACCGCTAACCCTCTTCAACCTTCTTCAGTAAACACCCTTATTTATCAAAGGGTGTTTCACCAAATTATGACAGGACAGTTCTTAAAAGACAGTCTGCCTCATTTTAATCTTCATCAGGGCCCTTTCTTACAACTCCCCTTATGGTGGCTAGGGAATTCAAGTGTGGGGGATGTTAGCTTATAATCATATGAATTTTGAGTGATAGAGACTGATGCATCTGATTCCACTCTCCAATACCCCCTGCAGCCTCCCAGATAAAGTCACATGGTCACTGCAAGGAATAGACGAGAGATTATGAAATGCCTACAGCTGTTTCCTTGCAAATACATGGGTTAAACAAAGACTCTTTAGCTCCCTTGACAGATAGTTCAATGTCAACCAACCACCCATTAAATCGATTTCATTGACATTTATTGTTGCTATATATAATCACAATTTCTATTAATGTATTTTTGGTTCTTTCCTGTACTTTTCATTTTTTTAAAAATCTATAATTTCTTTTGATCTTCCCTATATTTTCGGATAAACTATAGTAAATTCATACACTGAGGTACAGTTTACTTTGTGACATACTTGAATGACCTAGGTCTACCAGAAAGTTGGACTCTGAAATGATCAGTAGAACGATGCTTGGAAAAAGTCATAGTTACCTAAAGGTCAACAAGAAAGCTCATCGCAAAGCAGTGTTACATAGAAAAAAGTAAATGAAATGGTAATTTTAGAACTGGAATGCTGAAGGGACATAGAATTTTCATGGATTGATGATTTTGATGGCCATCGATGGTCAGCAGAGTTGAATGAGTAGTCTGGGGTTCTATAAAACTACTAGTTAAGCCAAAAAAATAAAAAAAGAAACAAACAAAATACAAGATATAAATACACAAGAATTTACCCTCTCGTTACCAATATCACATTCCAGATGTGTTTTATTTTAGATGTTGTGTTCTAAGCAGAGATCAACATGGCCACAAATAACCATGTTGATTAATTAAAATCTTAAGTTCTCAGGAAAAGCTGTTAGGAGAATAATACACAGGTGAACACTGATATGTTCCTATTTAAACTTCTGAAATTTAGGCTTTTCAATTATTTTTGATGTAAGTAGAAGTTAGGAGGAGAAAATGATTCAGATAAAGCTATTTCTTAAGCAAGTCCTTATTACATGCGGAGGTAATGGCATCCAAAGAATGCAAGGGTATGAAAAAAAAATATGTTCATACTTCTACTTTAAAATGTTATATATTTTAATCTGCCTTAACTTCATGCCAAAATGAAAATATACAGGATGAATATATAACATAATCAAGCTTTTTTGGGGAAGAGGCTAATATATTTTTATTAGAGCTGTACATTAAGGAATTAGCTGTGCATTATCTTTTTCCATTAAAATTATCCTTCCTCTTTAATTAAAATAAAAAATACAGGGTGAGGAGTTTTATCTTTATTTCTTAAATGAATATATTTTTCTATAGTAATTTGAATAAAAAGTGCCTTGGGATTATTATGTTCTTCTAAACATTAAATCCATTAGAGTGTCGTATCAGGGAAATTTCTACCACTTGGGATGACTCTTTGGGATGGTTTTCTAACTAGTTCATACTAATCATACCCAAACCAACGAAACGAAACCTGAAAACTATACAAAATGACTGCTTTTGTGGGTTTACCGTCCATCAACGCTGAGGAAGCCGTTTGGACGCAAAATTCTGATTTCTTCTAGGTTTTCAACATTGACTTCAGTAACAGCAGGGGGGAGAAATGTGCTCAGGGGAGAAAACCTCTGGTTATTTTAGGAACATACCACTCCGTTCACTGATAGCAGCTGGTCTCCCCTTTTGAGGCCTCCGTGTCTTTCGGCCACCCCTCCAGGAATGATGCGAGAGATATAAATGGGGGAATTTTGCTCCTTTCCTCCCATCACGTTAAAACCAAGGCCTTCATCAGTCTTTGGCAGTTCGACTACCCGAGGGTGGGAGTGGCCTTCACTAGCTGCAAAAGCTGCAACTGTTGCCTGAAAGAAAAGATGGTCATTTGGTAATAAAACGAGGGAAATAAGGCTCTTCGTACGCTTTGCAGGGTAGGGTCGGGCACTTCCTCTTATTTTTATAGCATTCTCCTGTGGAAAAAAAGAACACGGTGGGGAGGGAGCTTGCTTCACTTAAATGTCATCTATGAGTCCTTTCTTTGGCAAAGCCCTAACTGGCTATTTCTGGCTTTCTAGAGTTCATCCATTCTGATACAAATGTCCCCTTTTCACCAAACTCTTTCCCAGGTACCTGAGGCAGCTGAAATTCCTCCTTTTCTTGCACTCCAAAATAGGTTGGGTCCATGGACTACCTCCACACCCTGCGCGTGCTCTAATGATTCCGTGTACGTGTTGACCGTGAGCCCCAGAAGGGCAGAGATTACGTAATCTGCTTCTTTGTGTGACACAGTCTTGCCCAGTGCTTGCCCATAAATGCTCATGAATATTTACTCAATGTACTTACAAGCACTTATACATATAAACTCTGGCGAATACGTATATAATCTCACTCTGGCCTCACCACTGGCTTAGCAAATTGAGCTTTGGGGTTTTTTTTTGTTTTTGTTTTTGGGGTTACTTTCTTTTTTTCTTTTTTGATTGAGGATACTTAGAGGAAAATAAGAGCTAAAACAATAGATTCAAACAGATTATTAGTATTTCACATCAATGTTGGGCATTATTATGAGAAGTCTTCTTATCTGGTAAGGATGTTTTCCCCCACATTTTACATTTAATATTTCACCTCCCGTGGGGTTGTGGGCAAAAATGAGCAGCCTATGGTTTTATATCAACACGTCCAAAATTTCATTTAATATGGACATAGTTGTAAGACTCATCTATTAATTTTTAAAAAATAAGTCAAAAGCACAACTTACCATTAGTTCCCACCCCTCATAGAAAGAAAAGAACAGCCCTGGAGTAGTTTCTACCAAGAAAAGATTCTCTGCCTACTTCCTATTTTCCACTTGCATTGACCTGCCTTCATGACAGTTGATTAGAGGCCTACCATGAAGTGATTTACTCCACACTGAAAATACTGATTGCCAACTACCGTCCATTCTTTTCCACACACAGCATTGTCACATCAATTGAGCATTATGCTACTGTCTGCATTTAGTGAAATTTAGTGAATGATATGGAAATAATGGCTTGTTTTTAGCTACATGCATTTGCTCATGCAAACCTCATCGTCATGCATAGATTTTAATGGCTGACATGGATGCAATGCAGACAGCCCAGAAACAACCAGAAAATATTGTGCTATTGCAACAGTATGCTGCTATCCTGCTGTTCTACATGAATAAGAAATGAGAATGGTAAAACACTACATAATTCACTTTCCCCTTAATTAAACCATGTAGGGATCATTTTTCTGTGTGTGTTCCACTTCAGTACAAGCAAAGCAGGATATAATGATAAAAACACTTTCTTTTTGTCTGGGTTCAAAACAAAACAAAACAAAACAACTTACAAATCTACAGTGTTCAGTTAAAATGACAACTAAAAAAATCAGGAGAGAAACCAAACGAGGTGATATAACACAAAAGAATTCAATGGAAAATGCTGATTATTTTCACCAGTTCTTGTTTCTCATACATTATTAGAAAGAGAAGAGCTTTTAAAAAGCAAGTTGTTGTTCATCTATTGTAACACCTCTGTGTTTGTAAAATAGGAACTACATCAGTGGTCTTAGTTTAAAACTGTTGTTTCCTAATGGTCTATTTTCCAGATAATTTCATGATCCCATTGCTATAAGATTTCTGTTAGGGAAAGAGTTCCATTAGGTTTCTCTGCAGTCTCTGGATTTGAGTCTTCAAGGAACAAATGTGGTCAGTACCACAAAAGGTGACGGGCTTTCCCTTTAGGTCAAGGTCACATTCTTTCAGCAAGCTACCCACCGTGCTGAAGATAAGGAAGAATCCTAGGTCAGTGGGTTTCAGGGGAGTTCCCTTCAAGTCTGCTTCAAGTCAAATCTTTCTACTTGTGCAAATAAATCTTCATGCACTGAATAGGGAACAAATTCTTTTGGATCAGAGACATGTGTCAGAAAACCACATATGATCTCATACAACGAACCAGTAGATTTGCTTGTGCCAAATGGACGTTTAGTGAGTTTAATGAAATCATTCTCCTTTCTTAAGCTACAGAAGCAGCAGAAACGTTCAATTGTCCATTAGGATTTTTACCTGGGAAGTAGTACTGGTTCTAGACTCTGGGCTGCCACTGATGTCTAAATTCTCTTACAGTGTACACACGAGAATACCTGAAACACACACGCGCACAATCAATTACTAGATCACTGGGGTCAAGTATACTTTCAAAGTTACTCAAGCCTTACCTTTGCTGTGGCCCTGGCACGGAATTCAGGACAGCCGTTAACAGTGATCGTTTCGTGCATGTATTGATACACCTAAAATGTTCACATAAAAAAAAAAAAAAAAAAAGAATGGGTAAGAACATTACGAATATCAATTCTTTCATTGCGATAGGATGACAAATTTTCATCGTAAAACACAAGTTCTATGGCACAATGCGAAATAGCTCTGGGTCAGTTATCCTGGTGGATTGGGACCAAAAGTCCTTCCTTCCTTCCTTTTTTTTTTTTTTTTTTTTTGGTGGGGTATGGTTGCAACAGAGAAGACGACCACTTTTATTATTGGCTATCTGCGTTCGTCAAACATAAAAACTTTTATATTTAGTTTTATAAAAACTACTTTGTCAGTAGGAATTTTTACCATTTCATAAAGTGCTGTCTCTCAAATATGTGATAAAATTTTATATATCTATATCTATATCTATATCTATATCTCCTGAATCTAAGGAACACTTTAAATTTTTTTTTAAGATTTTGTTTATTTATTTGACAGAGAGCGAGAGAGACAGTGAGAGAGGGAACACAAACAGGGGGCATGGGAGAGGGAGAAGCAGCCTTCCCCTAAGCAGGGAGCCTGACATGGGACTCGATCCCATGACCCTGGATCATGACCTGAGCCAAAGGCAGATGCTTAACGCCTGACCCACCCTGGCACCCCTAGTAAAGTAACACTTTAAAAATATTTAAAATGTTTTTTAAATTTTTTAAAAATTTATTTTTAAAGTAACACTTTAAAAATAATTTTCAGGGCGCTGTGGTGGCTCAGTCAGTTGAGCGTGGGGCTCTTGTTTTCTGCTCAGGTCATGATCTCAGGGTAGTGGGACAGAAATAGAGCTCAGCACAGAGTCTGCTTGTCCCTCTCCCTTTGCTCTTCCCCCAACCTCCGCTCCTTCTCTCACACACTCTCTCTCTAAAATAAATAGATTAAATCTTAAATAGTTTCATAAATTAATATCCCACAAAGCTGGGCTAACAATAGCTTTTCCTTGCATGTTGGAAGGTATGTTACCATTCATGACACATAGACACTCCCTGGTGGTCTAGTGGTTAGGATTTGGCGCTCTCACCATTCATGACACATATTCATAACTCATAAATATAGAAGATAAATGATATTCGGGGACAGGGACAAGGAAAGAGAGATTCTTAGGACTAGTTGCAGAGAGGAACATATCAGCTATGGGCTCATATTAACATTTAAATGAAATAAAAATAACAGAAGTAAAATCTGGACTCAGAATGATATTGTACTAAACACATAGTTTTTGCTGACTAAGGACCAAAGTTTAAGCCTCGCAGTCTAACTGGGGAACTACGAGGTCCTGGTTGAACCACTTCACCAGTTTGACCTTCTTTTTGCCCATCTGAGAAATGGGTAAAGAATATTTATTTAGTATAGTTTTTTCTTGAAATAATACTTTCAAGAAATAATACTCTGGCACTTAAAGACCACTCCTTAAATAGAAGGCACAACTTTTAGGCACAACTATGAAAATTGTTAGAATGTAGTAGAAAAAAAATGTTTTCCTTCTAAATTGTCAGGGATAGGGTTATAAAACCTGTATATCAGTGCTAAAATACATTGCTTCATCATAAATAAGCTTAATTATAGAGAAGGACCCTTAAAACATAGTTTGAAGATGACATTTAGGAAAAGAAACCAGTAAGGTTAAAATATGTTAGACTCTCTGCCCATTTTAAAGATTTAAATAATAAAGTTGTAAAAATCAATTATATGATGTGTAGAGGTAAAAGTCCATTTGGAATTTTGCTGGGGTATTTTTTTGAGAGTGATCAATTAGCTACTTCAGTAAAAGATGAAGTAGAAAATTATTTTCCACACTTAAGTAAAAAGTTATTAAAGTGAATTCAGAATGTGATTCATGCATCCATTCAACAATTGTTCTTTGACTGTCTCAGATGGATCTCTTCCCAACATTTCTTAGCTGGCTCGTCATTTCTCAAAATACATTTGGTTGAGTCTGCATTAAAGCTGATGCATCTTTCCCAAGGGGCATGTTTAGAAGGAAAAAGACAAGGTGGCCTGGACTAGAAAGGTAGGGGCACCATTCAGAATCTACCACTTGGCCCTATACTTCACTAAGAAGTAGTGAGAAGTCTGAATGGGAAGGGAATAGTTTTCCAGGAAAGCATTTGTGCAGCCTGAGACTTGTTAATGCAAATTCTCCGGGTTACCAGCTGCTTAACATGTTTCCATGTTATTTCCTTGAAAGTGCATCGCTTTGTTTTGGAGAGATCTCTCTTCCACAAATTAGTTCTACTTATTTGATCTTACAGACAATTTAAGAGCAAGATTCTCCTTACTCTGCTTTTCTTGTTAATAATCTCTCTTAAATCTAATCCCTTCATTCTATCTCTTTTCTAGAAGATTTTTATTTATTTGAAAGAGAGAGAGCGCACGAAAGAGAGCGAACACAAGTGGGGTGAGAGGCAGAGCGAGAAGCAGTCTCCCCACTGAGCAGAGAGCCCTATGTGGGGCTTAATCTTGAAACTCCAGGATCAAGACCTGAGCCAAAGGCAGATGCTTAACCAACTGAGCCACCCAGGTGCCCCTCTTTCATTCTATCGTAACTCATTATCTCTTGCTCAAAGCTCTAATTAGTGTCTTCATTGGGTCTCCCACCACCAAACACTATTAACTTTGGTTACCATTGTCAAGGACCTACCTGACCATGTCACTATTGTGCTTTAAGCTGTCTTCAACTCTTAAAAGTTGCAAAGACAGATGCCTCCAGGAGTTAAACCAATGACAATAATGCAGAACCCACCCTTTTCTCATAACTTCATTTCCCTACTTGTTCTCCTCCACCCTCACTGTTCCCCAAACATATCACACCTTTCCAGCTGCCTACATCTTTGCATATACAGTTTGCTCTGTTTGGAATGCCCTTTCACCTGGCAGCCCCTTGTTTATACCTGTTTAACGCGATGCTAAAAGACCCAATTATCATTTTCTCCATTTCTTGTTCCTGGCTTCATCCAAGCAGAGAAATCTCTCCCTCCTTAGTTTTAAACCATTTGAATTTGTCTGGAGTAATTTTTGTGATCTTTTCCAGGGAAAGTTCTATCTTTGCTTGCAACCAAGAATGTTTATGAGGACAATCATTAGCAAATAATGAGGAGGTTGTCATCAATGGATGAAAGCAGAAAGCAATTTTGTGAGTTTCTAAAATGAAGTCAATAAAAATTTAAGAATAATTATCTTTAATATTCCAATTTGAATTGTGAATTAAAAAGTGGAGTATGAAACAGGCAGCTTTATGGACAGATAATCCACAGGTCCTGCAGATGCCATGTATTCATTGTACGTTCTGGTCAGCTACTTGATTACACTAGGGTTCAATTTTCTCATTTGCAACATAAACCTTAGAGTTGTAACTAACTTCTAGGTCTGTTAAGAGGATTAAATGAGGTCAGAGCAGTTTGCAGCATGTAATAAGTTTATAAAAAAATGAGCTATGATGATGATGATGATTAATATTCAATGTTTCCCAACTTGTTTGACACTGGGATCTTTTGGGAAGCATCTCCTGGGATTGGTAGACCATGAACACATTTTACAGAGAATTGATGGGAGACTGTAGTTCTCAGATGGGGTTGTTTTTGCATAGTAGGAGACATTATTTGGCAATGTCTGGAGACATTTTGGGTTGTCACCAATGCAGAGGGGGATGGCGTTATTGGCATCTATTATTAGAAGACCGAGTTGCTGCTAAATAGCCTACCAGGCTCAGACTAGCTCTCTAGAACAAAGAACCATCTGCCAAAATGTCAATAGTCTTGAGATAGAAAAAGCCGGAACTAAGAAATCATGCTCTATCATTTCTTCTTATACATAATCAATAGTCAGCCATAAAAAGAGACTTATGTAGCACTAGGTAAAGGATCTTGTAAACGTTAAAAAAAAAAAAAAAGAGGGGGGTCTTGTTCAACAAATATCTTTTGGAGTAAATAGTCATGATTCTGGTGAGCATCTGATGAAGACTTGTTCAAGGCCAAGGTAATGCTAAGCGTTTTATATCTGTAAGTTCATTCGATGCTCACAACTTAGGGCTCAGGCACTCTACACACAAGGAACCGGCCACAGAGACGGTAGTAGCATGCCTGTGACCACACAGGTAATGGCAGATTTGATGTAGAGATTCAGATGTAATTGTCTCCCAAATCTTCCCTCTTTCAACCACACGAGGCTTTCTTATTGAGACAGCATCAGACTACTATTATTTTGGCAGCACTGGGGAAACAAAAACTTGGAAGATGTCACCAATTTTTGTTTATATTTGGAATAAATCCATCTAGGTTGAATATGATCCCTACCATTATACAAGTGGTGGCTGCAAATGTATCATACGATTTGGAAACTAACAAATTCATCAATCCAAATGAAAGTGAAATAGCATTTTTAATTCTTTTATGATTATAATGTACCAAGAGTCAAGGAAAAGAAGCCAAATATTATTGTTAGTCTTTTCTTCTGTAAGGCACCGCAGATTCTGATCCGTTGGTTTTTAAACACTGGCTGACATGGTCGAGTTAGAATCAAGTCAAAACTGGGAGATATTAGTTCTATTTCCATTAGCTATGTTGCCTTATGAAAGTTACTGAGCTCATCAATTTCTGGAGACAAAATGTATCCCTACCTATCTTACTTTTCAAAGACCATTGTGCAAACATTTGTAAAACTTTGAAGGAAGTTGTTATAGGAAGCTAAAATATTTTACCAGATGCCCTGAAGAGAATTCTTAAAGGGAAAACAGAAAATGGTTGCATGAGCTTCAATCAGGGACAGTGGGGCTTACAGTTTCCAGAATCAGTTGGGTCTCCAAATGTCTGGACAATTTCAGCTACAGCATTTCTAAGTACTTTCCACTTGGGTAAGATGGGTTTAATTTTCCTACCGACAGTCCAGTGAAAAATTTGTTAATATCAGGGTTTAGACACTGAGAAAGGAGAGACTAAAATGTAGTTTAAAAGAAAAAAAAAAAAAAAAACCAGACGCTAAAGATAACAGAGTTCCATTTAATATTTACTCAAATAATATAGCAATCAGGAATTCTCTTGGCTGAACGTAGCAGAAAATCCAACTTCAGTGGCTTAAACAAAAAATAAAGAATTGCCAAAAAGTCAAGAGTAAGAAAACAATCCAATTAAAAGCTGGATAAACTCTTTGAATAGACATGTCATCAAGGAAGATCTATGGGTGACAAATATGAAGATCCTCATCACCACAGATACTCAATATCATTAGTCACTAGGAAGATTCAAATTAAAAACATAATTAGATACATCTATACTCTTTTACTATGTCTAGACTTTTTAAAAACATTGACAACACCTACTATGGGCAAGAATGTTGAACAACCGGAACTCTTGTACCTTGCTGATAGGAACACTAAATGGCACAACCACTTGCAAAAACAGGGTAACATTTTGCTATAAAGTTAAACCTACACTTATCTTAAGATTCCCTTATCTACTTCCAGCTATTTGTCCAAGATAAATAAAAACATATATTCATAAAAAATGGTGTTCAAATATTTATAACAGCCCTCTTCATACACACCACAAACTGGAAACAATTCAAATAGCCTCCGATGCCAAATGAATAATTAAATGGAAGCACATCTGTACAAAGGAATATTGCTTGGCAGTAAAAAGGAAGAAACTACTCATACATGTGACGATGTAGATAAATCCCAGATGGATGTTGCTTAAATCAAAGAAGCCAGAATCCAAAACTATTTCATATCTGTGACACTCTGGGAAAATAATAGGAACAGAATATAGAAGTTGGGGATGGGGAAGAGTTGACGACCAGACATGAAGAAATTTGGGGTTCTTGGAACTCCTAATCCTGACAATGGTGATGATCATGTGATTGCGTGTGACAATTAAAACTCTTAGAATTGTACACTGAAAAGAGGAAATATTATTACTTTATGTAAATTATACTTCCATGACCCAAATTTTAAAAAAAGCAGAAAATATTTTGAGATGAAAATATTCTGAAACTTCATCATGATTTTGGAAATGAAACACAAGGGCTTTGATATACAAAGAACAACACATATTTAAAGTGCTTGGTAGAATGAAAAGATGACATCAGTTCCCATGCCTTAAAGTTTATAAATGTGGAAAGCAACATATACTTTAAAGCATGGTAACATTTCTTTCAAGTACAGGATGCTCCAGAGATTTTGTAGTACCTCATTACGAAGAGGCTGGCTCCTAAAATGTCAATAGAATTACAATTAGGATTAAATACACTCCTCTATATCAGTGACTAGAAAAAAGAAATAAACCTTTCAGTAACATTGTGAATAATGAAAATTACATTAGGTAACTCGATAAGGAAAAAAAAAGTGGAAAGACAAACGATCAGAATTATTAGAGCAAATTAATGAGAAACAAAGTCCAAATGGGAAAACGATATGGTCCAAATCCTACTACATTACAGTGTTTGTTAAGACTTATGAAATCTATAGTTTTTATTTAAAAAGCAAGTAAGAATGCACATTTTAAAGATAAGAAAAAGCCAGTAAAAATATTAAGACTGATACTTGTATCTATATTTATAATTTTTAGTAGTTTTCTTGATTTTTCAGATTTGGAAACTCAGATAAGAGTTGAATAAAGAAAGTTATTTGATATGGTATCTTGATTGCAAAGTATTCAAATATTCTAATGATATTAAAAGCAAAGATTGAGCCTTTTTCATATCCTTTTATAATTACAGCTACCTGGGTAGTTGGACAACATCTACAATATTAAGTCACAATATACCTATCATAATATACTAAAAATATGAAAGGTTTTCTGAAAGCAGATTTTAGGCAGGGAAGGTATTAAAATGAATTTGTGGCTCTGAATTTAAATGCATTTAGTGGAGTGGAGTCCATGCATGCAAAAAATCAAGTGCCTTGATGTGGATGTGCATACTATATACTTCGTATGGCTAAAATAAAATAGAGATAGAGCTTAAGTTACTGAAAATATGATCTGCTTATTTTAAGAGGTTTTGTAGAAATAATCCCAGATCAACCGAAAATTGGTTCATCTATTAATGAAGAGATAGTTCTGCCTTGAGTTAGCCTTGAGTTTTTTTTGCCTTGAGTTTTTCCTCCATTTTGGAAAAATGGCAACCGTAAATAAATGTTATGTATTTAAAACTATAATTATCTATGTATCTATCATATATGCGTTCCATATGCTTTTGTAGCAGCCAAACATTTTGTTTAAAATTGCAGTGTTAGAATTCCTATAAACTAAGGAATTTAAGGTATAAAACTTCATGTCTAGAACGAACCAACCATTGTTTGCAAAAAGGAACGAAAATGACACATACTGGTTACCAGTCATGTCTGCTACAATTAGACCATCAAAGGTCAAATTAATCCTGTGAAAGTCCAAGAAGGATAAAATTTCCAGAGTAATGTCTTTTTCTACAGCTTTCTAATAGCCATCAACTTTGATGAAAATATGCCACCCGCTGGACAAGAAAAATACTGACAGGTATAAAGAAGCAAAGGACAATACATGTCTATTAGGCTGAAATGATTTGCAGAAGAGGGTTCAGTCAGTAAGGCAGACAATTGATGGTATTGTTGGACTAATCAAAATGGCGAATGACATTGCTTCCAGAAATGGACCTTGAAGTAGAAGCCTTCCTCCTTGGTTCAGTGACAACTGTGCCATGTAAAATACTCTTTATGTCCTCAAACCAGGAAGGGGAAGATAAATGGACTCTGCAGTTTTTAGCCACAAAACACACAAAATACCTTTTTTTAGGCAGTATGCCTCAAAACTTCTTTTTTTTTCAACAGTGCTGGTATGGTATATAGTAAATGCTTTTTGAAAGAGAGCACTTCCTTTCAGCACTGAAGAAAAAAACCTCAATTAAAAATTGTCAGTAGGGATGCCTGGGTGGCTCAGTGGGTTAAGGCCTCTGCCTTTGGCTCAGGTCATGATCTCAGGGTCCTGGGATCGAGCCCCACATCGGGCTCTCTGCTCAGCAAGGAGCCTGCTTCCTCCTTTCTCTCTGCCTGCTTGTGATCTCTGTCAAATAAATAAATAAAATCTTAAAAAAAAAATTGTCAATACAACTACTGTTCTCCAGAAGCAAATCAGCTTTCCTACAGAGCCTCCTACTTCACCAGTCTCCTGCCAAGATACAGCTGACAACTAAGTCATCAACAAGATGGCATTACCTATAATTAAAAGCAAAAATAAACAAACATCTGAGGGGTTTGAAGTGGCGGGGGGGTGGGAGGTTGGGGTACCAGGTGGTGGGTATTATAGAGGGCACGGCTTGCATGGAGGCACTGGGTGTGGTGAAAAAATAATGAATACTGTTTTTCTGAAAATAAATAAATTGAAAAAAAAAATAAAAATAAATAAATAAATAACAATAAACACTGAATTTGAAGATCTTAAACAAATATGACATTTTGAGACTAAAAACTCCTGGCCCTCCCTCCCCCATGTTAGCCTCTGCATACCTGCTTACTTTTTGTCCCAGTAGCCACAGGGAAGGAAGACCTGTTGCTCCTGTGATTGGTCAGCAACCAGGAGCTGTGTTAGGCCACGGTTTTACTAGTGACACTGATCATGTTTCTAAAAACTCAGACATCACGAGACACCCCTTCATCCCTTTCTGTATCCATGTCACAAGAAATCAGGCAGGAGATGCCCACCTGGGGCAGACGTAGCTGGCCGTGTTGTTTCAAAGTCTACTTTCGCAGGCTTACCCAGACACCACAAATTCAGACTGGAGGAAAGATAGGTTCATTTAGGTGTCTGGGCCCAAAATTCATTATCTAATCTATGTTTTACCAGACAGAGCTGCCCTACAGAGGACTTGGTTACTTTCCATGCCATTAACAAAGCAGTAATATGTTTCTTATTTGGTTTTGGTCCTTTCATCTAGCATCCTTGGTTGGTAACTCCCTGAGAAGGAAGGGTGAAATGCAGAAGAGGATTTGAGCATTCCCGGACCCACTGGCTATAAAACACCTTAACAGTGTAGACACTTCAGGTCTGTCTCTCACAATCCACTTGTGTAAGTCCAAGCTCAACTACCTGACTCAGACTTTCTGCTGCCCTGTGACACGTACCATCTATGACTTTCTTCAAAGGACACTGAGTAGACCACAGCAGTAGAAGAGCTGAATTGAAAGGGTTCATAATTTGGGACCAATCCCATGTCTTAGAGGATTTATGTGAACATAGTATTATTCTGCTGAAGGAAAACCGCCTCAAGTTGCAAGTGATCTCTAATGCTTGGAGTTAGATAAAGATGAAGAATATTTTGGACAGAATGATGCCTTTAAATATCTACCCATCTGCCTCGCTAAGTTACAATGGAACTACGAGTTTTTTTAAAATGTTGTTTATAGGTTAATGCTAATAAGAAGAACCATTAAGAAAGTTCTCCAGCAGTCTACTGCCTAACTGATGTGGGAGGGATGAGGGGACCCTTAAGGAGGGTATTCTGGGGTCACTTAACAATGAGGATTAAATGCCCCCCTCGCACTTGACAGTTAATGGCACATCTTTTCATTTATTTTTGGTTTTGTAGGGACTCAGTAGGAAAACCTCAAAACTATTGGTGTGTTACATAACACAGTCCTCAGATCTCTACCAATTGTGAAATTTCCAGAGGTTATTTATATCGCTTGTTTTAAATGAATTAAAATGACAGTACTTATACTTATTTTTCCAAAGGGAAGAGAAAATACTTTGTTCAGTTTTATAGTTTTGCAACTAATTATTCTGTTATATAAAAGTACAATAATTAGTTGTTAGGCTATAAAACTGAGGAATGGCTATAATTTAAAAGAAAACTGTGTCATTAACTATTAATTTCTCTACTTATTTTTATGATGGGTTTATATTTCCTAGCGGGTTCTTTACACATATAACTTTCATAAGGTAAGGCAAATTAAATGCTTTGTACAAATCATTTAATAACTGAAGGAAAAAAGGGAGATCATAAATAACAGCATTTTCACAGGGTCCACATGGCAGGTGGCCAAGCCACCAGGGAGAAATCTCTTTCCTTATGGTTGTCTAAAAAAGAATTCCCTTAAGGCAGCTGTTCCCATCCTGTCCTTGTTACACAGCCAGAGTCCTCTGTGACAGGAAATGCCTGAACAAAACGTTGGGAAGATGTCATATCCAATTAGTCTAACACCATTCAAAGGGACTGGATTATCTCTATTTGTTTATTTGGGGTAAAATTCAAATGAGGTTTGGGGCCTAAAAATTTGTCTCATTTTAGTGATTGGTCTAAGATGATGTGAAATTTCATGAAGGGTCCCAAAACACGAGAATATTGCTCACTGGGAGCAATTTTAAAATTTAAAATTCACCAATGCACTTAAAATTTTGCAAGTGTTGTAAAATTCTACTTCTTCAAACAGGTCTTTATGTGGTAAGTGAACTAATCATTTGGGTCATTTTGGTGTATACAGTCATTGTCACAGGAGTCATATGAACTAATAAGTAAACACTAAAGAAAAACTCAACTCAGTTATTAAAAACCAACCCGATTATTCAGTTGACTGAACTGAAATTATTATGACTAATAATGGGTTTCCAGAGATAGCAGTAAAAATACAGGATGCCGAATTAAACTGGAATTTCAGACAATGGTTAGATTTTTAGTT